>NC_073723.1:102597123-102799623 GCF_023634155.1 Falco peregrinus | reverse complement strand
TAAGAAATATCCAGATGTAGGAAAGATGTTAGCATGAATGCAAGTCTGCTTCACCCAGAAAACTCTCAACTAGCTCTTTTATAGTCATCCGTGGTTCCTTTCTAGGATTGATATGTGTCTGGCAATATAAGAACCCCCACCATAAAAGAGCTGAAAACCCCCACATACCAATAACTGCTTTTAACACGCAAAAATACACAAATACTTTCAACTTTTAGAGCTATGCCATGGCATTCTATCAGGAACAGGGAAGAGCGCACAGACAATGTGTACAGGCAAGCAGACCGACTAACGTGGGATCAACATTTTCAAAAACAGATCAAATGCACATGTTGTGCTTCTAGACGTCTCTTTAAAAAGGACCAAGCCCTGTTCTTCTCATGTACATGGACAGCATTCATGTGAAAGGGGAAAGCAGGTCTGTGCTCTTGTGGAAGACCAAAATTCTACATCAGTAGCCCCCAATCATGGCCTTTAACATTTGAACAGTGTGAACAGCAGAGCCTGAAACGCAGGGTGTGTAAGTGCATATTAATTTACTTGTTTAAAGTTGTTGTTGCAGCTGGGCATGAAATAGACCCCTCATCCGTAATAAGGCATGGTGCTTTCAAGGATAAGCAGAGGGTAGACTCACCTTGGGTAGGCTCACCTAGTTTTTGGGTTCCCTGCCACACTTGGCAACGAAATAAGAAAATGTCATCCTTCGGTAAGGAAGAAACGAGTGTTGATTTCTCAGGCTGGATTCGAGCCTGCTGTGTTGGCCTGCTGAGGATAACTGTCCCTTGCTGTCAGTGCATCGTTTTCTACTGAAGGTGTTATTTTGTGGCCATTCCATCCCTTGCCCATGGAGTGTCTTGCAGTTCTGTGTGGGCAAGTCCCTTGTAAATGTTGGTTATTCAACTGTTTAAACTGTGTTGAGACTTAAGACATAAAAGCTCAGTAATGTGACACACCGGTTTCTTTTGGAAGGCAGGGACCATGGCAACATAGGATATGTATATGTTAGCGGATAGGGGGGAAGAAGAGAGGGAAGAAGGAGGGGAAGAAGGAGGGGGGAGGCCCAGACCAGCAGGCTTTGCAACATACTTATATTTTCAATTATATTTAATTGCAATTAATATATAAAGAAGTTGGTGCTGGGCTGAACTAGCAATGCTGCTCCTTTAATTCAGCCAGTGCATTTGTACATATTAAAAACATTACACAGCGGGGGCTATAATTTCACATGCTGCCATCTCTAGACCACTACAGCAAAACACAAAAGAGACAGCATGTATGCCGTACCCCTGCATGTCATGTAAAACAAGGAGAGTGCCTGTAGTATGTGTGTGCGCAAGTAAGAGAGATCCAAATGCAGCTCTTCTGAAATTTTAATGCTCTCATAAAAATAAACAAACTTCAGCAATATACAACATGATTCCAATTAGTAGCTCGATCAAAATAACTTGGCATTGTCTATTGGCTTTATACCAGGCAGCCAGCGAGATGTCAGATGGAGGAGTCCATTCTCCTCTCTGTGTGTGATCAGCTCCCATTACTGGTAATGGAAGCCACATATACATAAGGGAATAATATACCCCTTCATGAGAAAAGCTCTCCTTGGTGAATTGAAGGTGTATAATGTTGTGGGTGTTTTTCATTCCCTGTCTCTACTATTGTGTTCTCCTCAGCCCATTCAAATTATTTCGTATGGACAAGTGGCACACAGGGTTTGGTCCTGTTTGCATTAAATCAATGGCAGAATTCCATTTTGCCTCACTGTAAACCAACCTGGGTCCAGAAATATCCTTCCTTTCAGTTTTTCAGAATTATTCTTCACTTTCAGAAATAATTATCGGCCTTTTACTCTCTTCTTTGCCTTTGATGTGTAGAGTTAAGTATGTTTTAGAGCTCAGCTCAGATTTCTTCCTGTGTAAATGAGATCACTAGAGTTGGTCCAAATTTATGGAAACGCTGCTCAGGGAAGATGTTAGCACCATGTATGAACTTTCTCTGTAAATACTTAGGGCTTTCCTAAATAGCTCTGAATTCCAGTTTTCCTCTGCCACACTTTTCTGCTAAGTTTGCCAAGCAGGGAATAAGTAGGGGAGAAAAGAACAGAAAATCCAGGTGACAACACGTATGATGAGACAGGTAGAGCCCTTCTTGTTGACCAGACAGATGTGCTAGAAAAAGAAATGAGCCATAGCAAAAGGAATGCTCATTTAAATAAATGTAGTCATAGATGTCATCAAAGCTACACTGTTCATTCTGCATTTCTTGTCTGCCATACAACGTACATTTTCAGTGCATTAAGTACAGCTATAAACAATCTTGCGTGTTATTTACAAGTTGTCTCAAAACCTATGTGACATAGAAGTTGATTTTAAAAATGTGAAATGATCTACTAATGTCCCATGAATCCTTTACTATTTCAAGGCTTTGTCTACATTAACAAGGCAACAGGAGATCTGCAGAGCAACACAGTCGATGCTGAGGACTTTATGTCCACAGCATGTGTGTTTGCAGGAATTTCTTCAGAGTAGCTCTGACCTGCTCCCATAAAAGCCCATTAGCAGCTCACAGATTTGTGTCATCTGAAAGGAGTCCAGTTTGCACAGTCCCTTACACAACCCAAAAGTTGATCGGTGGGGACCACTGGGAAAGCCACTTTAAAAGCACACTCCCGATGAGAACTGAATGTAACAGACCTACCCTGACATGATCCGATAGATAATTGCTTCTCTTGGTCAAATGTGTTATATATCAAAGTTTTGATACTTGAGTCCAGGAGCAGTTTCTATGATTATAATTCTTTACACAATAAATGTTAGTGCTCTTTACTTCTTCTCCTTCAGTACGTGCCATTGCTGTTTCCAGTGTCTCTTTTTTTTTTTCATTGATTTTCCTTTCCTCAGCTTCCAATTATCCACAGACCTTTACATCAACCGTGGGAACGCAGGTTCTTCAAGACCTGCTGGCACAAAGTGCAGCTCCCAGAACAGAAGGGTAAATTAATTTTTGCACAATCATGACGAGGTAAAACATTCGATTAAAGTCACAATACTGATGCAAAAGGGAGCTCAATATGCTTTTCATACTGAGTTTGTCAAAAGCGCTAATTTTGCCTACTACAACGGTAGCAGCACAATCAGGTAAACAAACCAGGTTTCTAGACTCATGGAATAACAGTATTTAAAATACATTTTTTTAAAAAAACCCACAAAGTCATGAGGACAGAAAAAAATAAGCATTCATTATCCTCCTTTACATCAGTCATATACACTGAACCTTTTACAAGTTTTATTTCCTAGCACGATGGCTATCAGACCCTGCCAGCCTAGCTGCACATGCAGAACTGAAACTGCATGATACCTGATGTGACAAACAGAGCATTGCCCTGTCAGTCACTTCTGAATCCTGTCAGCAGGCCTGCCACAGTAACCTCTGACCGTGACGAAAATAGGCCACCTGAAATAGAGTATGTACTTAGTTCAAACTGCCGTGGGATTAAGAGGAATTTTCAATTTCAAGCAGAATTCCTACCAAAGGTCAAACTCTCCTGTCCCCACTTGTCACACAGTTTTCCAAAAGCACTGGAGACACACAAGTCGCGCTTCAGAAGAGCAAAGTTCCCATTGTACGTACAGCAAAAGAACAATCCAAAGTCATGCTGACTGCTGCAAACCCAAGCATGTGTATTTTACAGATAGAAGGAAGCATCTTCTGAGCTCTGTTACATAAGTGCAACTAGAATCTGTCAAACAAACTGGTTTTGGTAACACAGCTGATGTCTGTTTTTCAGACACTGACAGATACCATGGACTGAAGGGAAATTAAGTAGATGCCTAGAAGATTTTGAACATCATATCTCTGAAAGATCCCTGTGGGAGTTTGGCATTTGGCTTGAAATGCATTCAGAAAAATTATTTCAACATTCATTTTTCTGTCCAGAAACCTGAAATCCTGGATGAGTGCACTAAAGCTGATTTTAAAAGCCTTTTCACAGGGAGCACGTTCCCATTCCTGTGGTTTCCCTGTGTACATATATAACCCCCAAATATTTCCTGGTTCATACTCTGCAAAGCTTAAAATGTACATGGGTCATCTTGAGACAAGTCTTAGCCAGGGACGAGTCAAATCAGTGAGAACGAGAGTAGCTACTACAAGCACTTTACTTGTTCACCGGACATCAGGCAGATGTGGGGATAAAACTGTCAAGTGCGAAAACACAAAGAGAAATATTGCTATTTTCTATTATTCACACTCTTCCCATGAGCTGTTTGCTCAGTTGCCATGGCATAGGCGGTGAGATTTTATAATTTTTCCCCTGCCTGCCATGTGCTCATGCAACAATGTGAATTTAATCAGTCCAGACAGTTGGTTGTGTTTTGTCCATGTGAGTGGAATAAAACTTTTCTCACCAGCTAAACCCACAAAGTATCTAAAAGCCATAAATAATCAGTAACTCCTATGACTTGCACCTGCTTGCTTTATTTGACCAAGGATACAGAAAGGCTCATATAATGAACAGTGTTCCCAAGCATTAATCACCTCTGATTGCTTATAAAAATCAAAGTAGATGTTATGTTTAAAATATCAGATGCATTATTTTGTTTCTTTCCTGTACCTAGATTTTAGCTGGGTCAATATTGCAGCCTTACCTCCCTCAGTAAAATTACCCTTGTTTCAAAAATACTTGACGGGGAAAAGGACATGTTCTGTGCAGCAAATAAATTTCTAGTTACCTATTAATCATAACAGATGTATTATTCTAGTACATTCTAACCAGCAAAAGGAGGTGGGAAAGATTAAAAAAAAAAAAAGCTGGGGAGAAACTAGAAAGTGCTGTAAGAGAGATCTCTGCCAAGCTTATGCGGAACCAAGTATGTGCCAGCTTGTACAAAACAATACAACTTTATTTTGTATAGCGTCTTTCATCCGAAGTGTATCCCAAAACCACTTTACAGGAGTTAAACAATACAGTTACAGAGATAAATAATAGCATAGGGAGAGCAAAATTAATAGATACATGCAAGTCAGAAAAGATATATTTTCAGCTGAGATTTGGAATGCAAGCTTTATAGGAACATTGGAGTGGTTTAGTTTAACATTTTTCTAAACGGAGCTTAGCAATGTCTATAGAGATACAGATCAGAGAGAAAGTGGTAAATGCCAGGAAATTCAAAGGTATGGCTTCATTAAGTCCTGCAGGTTCAAAATTAAATTAAACCAAAATCAAAAGCCAACAGAGTTGTTTAAAAATTAAGGCAGCCTCTCAATCTTTACGCTTCTGGCTTTATGCCATTCATTCAGCTCCATAATATTTGTAGTTGATTTTTTCCAATGGAAAAAAGGGTAGAAAATAAAGTAATGGGGCCAAGCACTGAGTACTCTGTGATGTAAATATGGTGTAGTTTCACAGATAGTAAAAAGTGTACATCAGAGAGCAAAATTTGACCCAAAGTATCTTTCGTGGAACCTGGCAAGCGAATGATGTTGTCTGTTTGGTAACTAGGGCTCTAATCCTCTGGGGGAGCCCTGGCGGGTACAGAAGTTGCCTATTCAGTTCTCCTGAATTAATCAGAGCCTTGGTTGCCCACCAGTTCTGATGTTATATGCTTAGTAACAGCAGGAGGAGGATAGCGTGGGGAATGAGGAGTGCCCCGGCCTCAGGGAGGGTCTGTGTGGACACAGCAGTACATGGGTGCTGTTCTCTTGGTGGGACTGGTGCTTGTATGGCGATTCCCTTTGTGGCTAACTGGAAAGCCTTTAAAGGAACGGGCAAAATTCAAACCCAAGATTTAAAAAAAATAAATCAGTTATCTCTTGAATAGACCGAACCCACATCAATCTGCAACAGAGCTCGAAACAGAATCTCAGCTGCTGGCTTGGAGACCTAAGAGCAATTTTTCTGCCTAAACTGAAATAAGCTTTCTATGACTTATCTGAAAACATGGATGTTTGTAAAGGGACCTGATTCCACAAATCCTGGGAAGAACTCTCAATGCAATCAGTGTTTTAAATAATATGGCTCAATTCAACAAAGGTGTAAGCGATGAATGCGAGTGAGCTGGAGAGGCAAGTTCACGCCCCAAAGTGCAGCAGCTTCCACCGCAGTCACATGCAGTGAGCGTGCAGAGCTCGTTTGTAGCACGTGTATGAAAAACTGACCAGCAGCTGTAAAGGGAAAGACATAGCAAGTTCAGAGGGTATTACCAGAGGTAAAACCCCCACAAAACAGCTTGCTGTGTTTCTTGATTGCTGGCTAACTGAACACCAATTTCAACAGGCATTGCCAGATTTGCTCTTGTCACAGTAGCTGGAGGTCTTTGTTTGCGTGTTACTACCCCCACCTGTTTCGTAGCCTCTGGAGAACAGGTCATTTGGCACTATTATTTTTGCCATTAGTAAAAATCTGACAAAAAGAGGGTACTTATTTCTGGATGCAATATACCAGAGTACTTTACCTGATCCTGTAGCTGAGGCTGAATAGTTATTCTTATTCCAACCCCCCCACTTTCTGTGAGAGCCCTTTCCTCAATCCATATGCTTCTTGTAGATGCTCAGTGAATGATGACTTTGTGTATAAATCATTGTGCTGCTTCACATGGAAAACTCTATTTGCTGAGCTCATGACATTTTCTGCGTGTAGCAGTGGGAGCCAGCTGCCGTTGAGAACTGTATACAAAGGGCACATAAATTGCTGGGTGTCATGGAAAAATTTATGCACAGGCTACATGGTTTTCCATGCGAGTTTCTAAGTGTTTTGTATGGATGCAGGAAACAAGCAAGTGTCTGTACAAGTCTCCACCTCAGTCATTGCTCATCTTGAAACAGCAATCGGAATGAAGACCTGGGCTTTGTACAACTTCCCAGTTTTACAGGATGGGTTTATAACAGGCTTGGGAAAAGATATATCTTTCTGTCTCTTGAGTTTTCCATCTTCAATGTAATTTAAAAATGTATACTCCGAAAATTAACATAATCTCAAATTAAAATAATCTTCTTAAAAAAAAAAAAAAGAAAGAAGTATCACACTGTAGGGAACAAGACATTTCCACCACGATGTATAAACCAAGGCAGGGCACAAAATACAGCTGAAGCTCTATAACCCCAGTAACTGCCTCCTCTGAGAACAGCTTCTGCAGATTTTCCTAACATGACCAGACTTCACTTGCTTCTTTCATTGCAAACTTGCCATTTGTGCAGCCTTTATTTTTGTCCCCTTGCTACTCATTGTAATAAATGGTCTTACTCTCTTTAGGCTTCACTCCTGCTTGTAAATTCTCATGTAACTCCTTTTTCTTCAGAGGATACACCAGAGTTCAGAATCAGCCTGGAAAAAATAGCATTTTGAATAAATGCAAGTAAAACTGGCGCCTTATTGATGCTAGGTTCTTATGTACTAGTGTTTTGCTGTATGGATCTCAACATGCAGCCACCACTATGGGAAACCAGGATGCCCACAATGCAGTAACTGCGACAGCTCCGCACCTGACTTGGTCCCTCTGCCTAGAAAAGGCCTCGTGCTGTGTGCTTGGGCTAGATGAAGAGTTCATTTTATGAGCAAAAGCTTTGCCCTAGTAAGTAATGTCGCTGTTATCTAAGTGGAGGATTTAAAAAACCAAGAAGTCGTATGATTATAACTAGTACAGTAATGGAAACACAAAATAACAACTTAATTGGGGAGGTTTTATTATGATCCAGGATGGCTAAGTTACATATAACATTCTCCAAGCATGGATTATGAATCTTAATTCTATTATCATACAAGAACCTTTTGCTTGAAGTAACCTTAGCATTTAGTTAGAAAAGCTAATAAAGTTACTCCTTTCCCCCCGTCCCTCTCTGTGCATGCATTCATGCATCTGTGTATATATTTACATAAAGAGTATCATATACAAGTTAGCCTCACAGTATTTGTCAATACAGGATGTGAGTAAAGATAATTCTGTCACTTCAAAGTCTTCTTGAAATGATCAAGTCAAGATGAGAAAAAACACCATCAGCTTTAACCTTCATCATGATTTGGTCTTGCTTTTGAAAGTACCTAATATTTTCTGGCCACCCCCCTCTATGTTATTTAAATGCTGGTAATCTTGTTCATGGCAATTTCAATAAGCCACAGCAGACATATAATGCTTCCTCTTTTAATAGGTGCAAAGTGAGTTATTGTCACAAAGCATATATATGAAAAAAGGATGTGAAAAGAGAATCCTGCCTAATCTCTGTAATAAGGGCTTGTGAGGGTGCTAACATGGTCACCTGAATTATGCATGTCTATTGTGTTCAAATATCATAAATCGATGCATGAATACCCTCCAAATCATTTTCAGTTCATGAACATTTATATACAGAGCTCTTGAGCACTGCAAAGACAATTAGTCATATTTGTATGCCGGAATTAATTGAGAGTGAGATGCGGGAGGCAGAAAGAGAGAACAAAGAATGCTTTTTGTCAGTTCTTCCAACTGACAGGGATAATTAGATATATGAAATTGAAATTCCTCAGCAGGGGGTTTCTGTTGACAATGAATTTTCTTTTGATTCCATTCTGTTATTCTTTTATGCTGTCATCTGTGGCAATTTGTTATTCAGCTTGAAGCTTAAAAAAGCAAAGCATTCCGCTTTTATGAGTAGATGATGTCAGTTTGTATACTGCTGGGAAATAGATATTAAATGTAATCTTTAAACTAAAAAAAAAAAAGAAAGAGGAAAATAAAATCAGTTAAAGAGACAGTGCTCTGTTTACACAGCCCTCAGAGTAAAACTTTTGTGAGAGGCAGAACTCGCTTTGATGGTTTTTAAAGTTGCTCAGGCTGCAGTAATGTTTGGGTTGCAGTGCAAGACAGCTGTGCTGCGTGACGGAGCATGGACTCGCTGCTGGGAATGCCCACTTGATACTATTTTCAAAAGGCTGGACTTTCTGCTGGCAGGCATCCCTGTAGTATATTAACATTGTACTTTAGTCTGGATACAGACTATATTCTTTCACATTTCCAAATCCAGATCCTGACCAGAAGGTTGTCAAAAATATGAAATGTTCTTTCTCACCAGTACCTGCAAACCTCCTTAGTGCTTCTGGTCTGATTTGGCATCCGGAGCCTGATTTTTGCACAGTAATTCATCGGGCTTTTGAAAACTAGGGCAGATGCAGAATCAAGCCCTTGGCTAAAAATAAATAAATAAATAAATAAAAGGCATTGCTTTTTCCTGCTTCAGGCAGCATCTCATCCTGTCACCTTCTTCAGAAGGGCTCATTCCGTGCACCATCAGCATGAGCATCATGAAAGCTTTAAAAACACGTTAACTAAAGTAACTGTCTGCAAAATGTTGGTCTTTATGGTAAGAAATTTGCATGTTTACTTATTTTTTTCTCTGTGTGATTTTGACAGCATGCGCTGATGTAAAACACATACCACACGGGCACTTGTTCTGCTATATAAACCTAAGCATACATATACTCCTAATAATGAGAAACATGTATAAAACCTTACTTAGTTTTTTTGGCAAGGCTTTTTACAAGCATTGCGTGGAATCTAGAGTATGAAAAACCCACACTGTTCCGCCTTCACCCTCCCCTTTTCACTGGAGCTGATCCATTGAGCTCTCCTGGCTTTCTCTTGCCTCTTTCCCTCCTCCGAAACCCCATGTTATTTGGCATTTGTTATTTTTCAGACTGCAATTTCTCCTTCAACAGGCATCTTGGTGACTGTGGCTTTATTATATTTTATTCTATTTTTTTCTTACTAAAGCAAAAAAACCCCACACGGTGTTATGATGTAGTATATATTCCAGTGAACCACTGTGAGCCTAACTATACCATACGGCATATCATTAAGCATAGCAATATTTAACCCATATGTATTATCGCCTCTGCACCCTTAGAGCATTCTTTGCAGATGCAGTTTTATCTTGCACTTTATGGAAGAAGGCCCCATTCAAGAAGCTACGCCAGCTTAGAACGTGGTTTGAGGGGCTTCTCACAGCAGTGAGAGGCATGAGTGTCCCCACCGTGTCCCAGTGTTAGGCTCTATTCAGTCTTTTGCTCTCTCTGTTGAGACTCATTAAGGATGCTGCTTGTGATG
This sequence comes from Falco peregrinus, assembly GCF_023634155.1. Taxonomy (NCBI): domain Eukaryota; kingdom Metazoa; phylum Chordata; class Aves; order Falconiformes; family Falconidae; genus Falco; species Falco peregrinus. The sequence goes on along the minus strand of NC_073723.1, from coordinate 102,789,553 downwards.
GTAGTTTCTGTAACCTGGCACATGTCCACTGGGAAATGCATTGATGCCATCAAGTCGCTCCATGAGGATAAATTTATTTGGTCACTACTGATCTTCGATGAATTTGAACTGGTGACTCAGACTTTAAAGACTCCATTCTTTTGCTGCCTTCCTATGACCCAAACAGAGGTGCAAACACTGTATTCGCAAGTTTTTCAGCCTGCCCTTCATCTCAGCCTCGGTGGTGTTGGGTATATCATCTACCTTCATACAGGTTTAGCAAAGATAAATAGAAGAGCCTACAATAGATTTGACAGGGAATTTTGTGTTCAGTTCTGTAAAGCCAGATGTAAGCAATTGCCTAACACGTATATAGGACACCATGTACCTCAGCTTTGCTCTTCAGGTGCGCTCTGTAAGGACATATGTAACACACAATCCACTGCAGATGCTTTGTCCCCCTTGCGTGCCGCTGAGGCATGCCCCGTGCTAGTCCAGGATCTTCTGGGATCCAGCAGGACTCCATGAAGGTGGGTTGCCAGGGCCAGGAAGCATACTTATGGAGCCTCTCAGGGGAACTAGGGGAAAAAATTATCTGTCTTTCTAGGTGTGAGGCATAATATGCTCAAACAGGTTCTCATAAATTCTGTGTCTTGGTATTTATTCTTAAAAGAGGGAAAAAATGTGCAAAAAATATTTTTTTTTGAAAAAACAAAGGGGAAAAAAAGGAAAAAATCAGCAAGTGAATGGCCTTTTTCAAGGCTGCAACTCTGCACAGAGGCACCTAATTGCTGCTTTCAACATCTATATCCCTTACTGGTATAAGCTCAAAATTAAATGTTATTTATTCATTGAGTGAGAAACATAAGTATAGCACAAACTCAGGCCTCAGATGTACCTTTTAGCACTGGCAGAAGACTTGCCTTCATAATGTGCATTTCTTAAAATCAAATGCGTTGACTGGGCGTGACCAAGATCCAGATGTGTTGATATTTTGCTGGTGATTAATGACCATCAAAACATCAAACCTACACTGTACTCTGAGGAGAAAATCAGCAGGTAAATATAAAACCTGCTTATTTCATAACAATGATATTTTTCCTTTTTTTTCTTTTTTCTTTTTTTTTAAATCATATTATGCAACATCATGGAAATTTCAGAAGATTCTCAAGACATAAAGAAACTGCTACCACTGCCAAACTAGTATGTATGTTTTGTTCTGAGAAACCTCCACACGTCACCTGCTCTGAAAGGCTGGAGGTTTGTAAAGCACATCTTGTAGCTTTGGTCAAACTTGTTGATTTCAGAATTTTTCATGGTATGTAACACTGTATTTTTTTTTCTAAAAGTATTAGAACTTTGTAGGATAAAGATTTGGTAAGGATACTACAAAGGTTTGATTTCTTATAGCTTTTTATATGTTTTCCCTCATCCATGCTAACTGAAGGGAGTCAATGCAAAAGGATGGCCTAGTTTTTAGTTAGAAGCATGTTTTTGATGACAGATGGACAGCTGTTTCTTTTACCTATATATAATGTAGTTCACTACACAACTTGTTTGATAACAGTGCTGGGGATTGCTGATTTAAAAACCCCTTTCTCTTCATCAGAGAAGATTTGGTCGATCAGAGCTGCGCTCTTTCATCTGTGTTTTGCTTTGTAAAATGAACTACACGGGCAGAATAGATGTTCATATGATCTTTCTCAAGAGCAAATTAAATTACTATTGCATGGCTGCTCCACCACAAAAGAAGGGAAGTTATTATTTGAGGCCTTCCTTCTCACATCCAAATATCATTTTGTAAGTCAATTGGTAAAGTACGCAGCATTATATGATACTCTGGCTTATCACAAGGAAAGGGTCACACAAATTTCCCTTTTACATTTTCTAAAAGTGACATATCTATGACTGAAAATAAACCCCCAAAGCTTACCCTTGCAGTTATTTTATAGAAGAAAAAGAACCATATGACAAGTTAAATGAGTGTCTCCCCTTTTTGCTGTTACTGTGGATGAGGTGAGATACCCTGCTCCCAGCTGCAAATACTGAATTCCTTTCAGCTCTGGCAAGTGATTCCCTCTACATCTTTTGCCAGATAAATAAACCCATCTCTTTTAGACCGCCAGCTTCATTCCTGAACTGCTTTCCTCAGTCATGCTCATTCTCCTTCCAGCGCCTGTTCCTCTAACCGGGAAAATGAAAAGTACCTGGTTGGGCACTGGCAAGGGCACAAGAGCTGAGGCTCACCAAAATCAAATGATTTTGGGTGAAAAAAAAATAATAAAGTGGGGTGCAAAATCAAGGAGACTTGAACCTCTACAGCTTTGCAGCAAGCGTTGTGGTAGTTGCTTTGGTAAGGATTAAGGGATGCTGTCTCCTGACCCCCTGCTTGGCAGCCTGAACCTAGGCACTGCAGTAAGGATGCCTGCATCCGTACCAGCGCTCCTTATCTCGTGCTGCAGCTCTTCTCTGGAGTGAAGTATACTAACGACTTGAGCTTTTCTCAGTGTGTGCTGCGTGCAACTTGCCTGCAGTCTGAGGTGATGCTGAGCCCACAATGATTCACATCTTCCTTACAGAGCAGCTGAGGAGACTTTGGAGGGATGAATGAGCGCAGGCTCCTAGTGATGCTTTAGGGATAGCACCAAGTTGTGTGGCCTGTCTAGGGAGAATTACAGCGCTGCTGTACCTAGGTGATCTGTTTGTGAAAGAAAAGGTTTTATTTGTATCTATCATCTATATACATAATCTATATCTGTATCCATAGCCATATTCATATTCATCTATATCTAATCTATACAACTATATAATCTATATTTGTATCTATATAATCTATATTTATATCTATATATACTTTTATATATATACACACACTATATCAATCCCTTCAGCTTTCACTAACACTTGCAGCAACCCGTTCTGGGATTATTTCAGTTGTTCCACCCTGAAGTTTATGTTTCTGTTTCTAATTCCTAAAAGAAGCAACATTCATTTGAATCCTGTGTTTAGCTCCATTACTGCAACCATTTTCATAGTTTTAATTTTAGACCCTACATTGATAGACAAATATAATTTATCTATCAACCTACAAATACCTACAACCTCCCACCCCCCACAATGTAGCCCCCTTTCCCCCCCACATCGTGATTCTTTTAATTCAATTCTAACCACCCACACTTTCTCTGTAAGATCTACCAGTCCTGATCAGGGCAATTCCTGCCTCTTCAGTACGACCCATGAAACACACCAAGCTCGCTATTTTTTAATTGGGGGTAGGGGGTGGGGGAGTAGGGGTGGAAGGGTAAGGGGGACTTATTTTCCTGCGCCTCCACTTCATCCTGATGAGATTTGTGCCAGATGCTACGTTTCATAAAGTGAACACCCAGACACATCTTGTAACTTCATAATTATGTGCATATATTCTCCACATAATAAAACTAGAATAAAATCACTACTCACCCACAAGTAGTAAATCAAGCAAATGGTGAATTAAGTTTGTCTGATGAATGTTGCTCTTTATAAAATTAAGCTGTTTACAACGTGTGGTTCATCTTCTTTTACATGTTTAATGATTTTATTGCTTAGTATTTGTTCTATTATTCCATTATTGTTCTATTATTGTGCAAAGAAGAAAGGAGTTATATTTCTGTGCTGCAGTTGTTAAAATAATTCTTCTTTCCACTCCTTTGAAACATAGGGCATTTGCTGTTTTCCCCCCAATTATGAGCACAAAATTAATGAAATGTCACTCTTATAGGTCTGTCATATTTTTTTTTCTCTAACAGAGATATAAATGGGTGAGTTCTGATGCACTGCTTCAGATGTCCAAAGAAAAAATTGTATTATGGAAATTATGGTGTTTCACACAAAACAGGAAGTTTTGTTTTCTTTTCAGTTTTAAACTTTTTCAATAGCATCAAAAGTATTTCCAGCTGAAGCCTTTGCAGACAAGTATTTTGCTATTTTTTCCCATGTCACACTTTTCTCCTTTGAAAACACCCGAATGACAACTCCGTCTTCCCGCTTACCAAAGCAATTCAGTCAGCCTCAGGAACACTTGCAAAATATTTGCCTCAAAATAAAAATATGAGAGATGTGAAAAATTCAGGAGGAGAATCAGAACTGAAACCTATTGCAGATGCTCCCACATTTCTTCTATGACCAAAAAGACAATTTCAGTTATACTTTTTCCACTTCTCCTTGGCCCAGATCCATGCCTGGGTGGTGCCTGTGCCCATACTGGGTAGAGTGTGTGCAGCTCCATACCCTTACTGGGGCTGTCTGGAACCAGCAGACTGAAAGGAGGGTTTTCTACCTTGCAGGGCAAGCAAAATTTCATGTGGAGAAGGAACTGGCACTGGGGTAAATTAGAGGAAAGAAAAGCAACTGATGCAGGCCACCGAAAAATGTGGTGTCTCCTGCTTGCAGAAGGAGGAGAGGAATCCTCTCCTGAGGGTTGAGGTGAACACACTGGTGGCTCTGGGAACCTCAGGGGGAGAAGTAAAGACCCAGCTGGACACTGCATGAGCGGTGATGTCTCAGTGGAGGGCCAGGCAGGATGGCAGCCCAGGCAAGGCAGGTGTGCTAGCAGGTACCCCCCCCTCCAAAGCGGCTGCCACACAGGTGAACATCGGACCCGTGGGGTGGGATGACAGAACAGCAATCCACACAGGTGTCACATGCGCCTTTGGGATCTCCTCTTGGAGCTATATGGGCAGCCCCCCTCCCTCCCACTAGTCCTTTTGCCCTTGTCTCCTCTACCTGCCACATCTCCAGCGGGTTGATGGTGGCTTTGGAGATAGATGGAAGCAAGGCTGTGCCAGCTGGCACACATGTTTTTTGCAGTTCAGTTTTTGGTCTCTGTGAATGACTCACCCCTAAACCTCTTTTTTCACTGTAACCAGTGGAATTCTACATACAGCATTAAACGCAGTCCTCTGCAAAGGAGGGGTGGCACACCAGTTCGTAATCTTTTGGAGTTGTAGGTGGTCCGCTGCCATCCTCGTGGCTGTGTGTTTCACCCCACCAGAAAGGAGAGGCATGAAAGATTAAGGAGGAGAATCAGAACGGAAATCTGTTGCAGAAGTTCCCAAGTTTCTTCTGTGACCAAAGCCTATTCTGCTTCCTACAAGAGCATCGCTTTTATATATTAGCAAGCAATTATGCTGCTTTTAAAAAAGCCTGGAAAGATTTTGAGAAACAGAAAATATGCAAGTTATTGTAGCCTACGGCTGGCATTAACTTGCACAATGATAATTTATATTTTATGCGGGTTTTATTTTTATACACCTGCTTTTCTTTGCAATTCATAAAAAAAACCCATATTGATATCAAAGGAATTGCTCTGTCACAGAATTTATAATCCTCACTGAGAAGTTCACATCAATGTCTTATAATCTTTTAATCTTTTTTGGTATCAAAGGTAATTTCAGGGAGGAGAGAAATATGTAAGTTGAAAAGAAAAGAATATAGTCTTATTTTCTAATTATCGTAAAGATATTACTTATTTCTTTCTTAACTTTTTTCTAATCTGATCCATTACCTGTCAGTCATATACACTGTGCTTCTCTTCTTTTTTTTTCTTTTTTCTTTTTTTGGTCCCATTTTTGCTAAGGTTTGTAAAAAGAAAGTTTTAGGATGAGATAGCAGCAGGCTGGCAAGCCTGCCACAGCTGAATGACAGCCAAGAGACGGCAGCGCTTGGGGTGCTCCTTGCTCTGGCTCTTTGCTTGTGCTCTCTGAGGTGTTAGTTGCCCATGAGGAACTCGCCGCTGGGCAGCCTGCTGTGTCCCCCGGTGTCCCCGCTGGAGGCCAATGCGTGCTGTGGTCTCTGGCCCTCTGGGCTGGGAGGCACGTTTGACTTCATCATGGTGTGACCCCACATTCAACTTGGAGCTCCCGTCTGAGGGAAGGCAGGGACAACAGAGCCCTTTGCAGCTTTCCTTGCCACCCCCCCAACCCCCTTCCCCCCCTGATGGCAGTCAGTGTTGTGTGTGAGAGGAGCGAAGGGGTACAGGGGACTTTAGCAAGCTGTGGGTCCCGTGAGTGAAAAAGCTCCAGGCACAGCGGGGGTACCTCCAGATTAATATCAGTAAGGCAGCAAAGCTTCTCACTCATTTTCTGCAATGCCTGAGCGCTGGTTTCACACATCCTTTGGCCACCCGGCTCCCTAAGGCCAGCGGCTGGTCCCTGGGCCCCTGCCACACTGGGGCCACCAGTGAGCGGTGGGGTCTGTACAGCAGGGCAAGGTCAGGGGGACAAGTGTGCCCCCAGCCGCAGCTCCAGGGTTATCTCGCCAGGCAGGTGATGGCAGATGTTAATTTTCAGATGGCCTCCCATCGCTACGCCGCCCGCGAGCCCCGCTCCCCAAGGCAGCAGCGAGATGCTTTCAATTCCCTCATGTGTGACCCAGCAGCCTGTATCATCTTACAGGGAGTGAATAGGAGAGTGAAGGGCAGGCTGTGTGGTCACTGTTTTCAATATCCCTCCCGCTAGCCATTACATCATCCAGCTACTCTCTAAGAGGATTTTCAGCAGGCTTGGCTTCGTTATTAAAATAGTAATTAATTTTTTCCTCTTCACAAAACCCAAGGACCTTCAAATGGAGGCCTCAGGAGCGAGGGCAGCTTCCTTTTGAAAGTGGCCTTTCTAGAAGCCATAATCGGCTCTCCAACTTTACAGTACACATGTTCCCCAGTAAATGTGATTAAAGAGCCACACAAAAAAACCCTTGCAGAAAATTAATTCAGTTTCCAGAATAAAAAGTTTGATAAAGTTGTGCAATGCTCCAATGACAACACATAATAGAAGTGCAGAGTTTTATCCTCTTGAAGGATAAATGAGCGGCCAGAAAGGTCTGGTAGTTCCCAGAGTAAAAACATCTGCTACAGCTAATTCACTTTAGCTTTTGATTGTAAAATTCATTAGCCATATCAGGCAGCTGTAGTTTCAAACATGTTGCTAGGAAGTACAGTTTTACAGGCTGGGATGCCGTTTGTTCTCCCCAGCAGTGGCGAGGTAGAATGAGTGCCCGGTGAAACACAACCTCCCGCAACCCAAAAATAAGGGCTTGAGTGGTGGGGGAAGGAGGGAGGGCAGGCAGCACAGGGCTGAATGCAGGGATGCCAAGCGCCGTCAGGGCTGTGGTGGCGGGTCCTCCCTGCTGCCACATCAGCGCCAGCTGAAGGCCCCAGCCTTGCTGCAGGCTTGGGAAGGAACCGGGTTAGAATGTAAGCAGCGTGCCCATGCGGAGCCTGGCAGTGTATTTCGCTGCTCTCTTCTACAGTAGCTTTTTACAGATTGTGTTGAGCAGGCAGTCTGAAGTACATCTTATGGAAAAGCATTTCCACATGTTGTTTAGATAAAGAGATGAACCTCAAGTAGATTTCAAAATGCACACAGACACACATATATATATATGTATATGTATATATTTCCATGTGTGGTTTTGAATTTTAAAATACATATTTATTCCTTTTCCTATTCCTATTCCTATTCCTATTCCTATTCCTATTCCTATTCCTATTCCTATTCCTATTCCTATTCCTATTCCTGTTCCTATTCCTGTTCCTGTTACAGTTCCTGTTCTTATTCATTTATATTACATATATTGTTTACATTTATCTAATGTAAGCAGGGAGAAAAGTTAAACCTGCATTTCCTAGGTGTTTTACTCTTCCCAATTAATCTTGATAGAAGGTTATCTTAATCCAGTCTCTGAATCTGAAAATAAATTTGCAATAGCAAGCATGTCACTCCAGGCTTCTGCCCAGCATCCTGTCAGCCTTGTTGGTGCATGCTGATCACTCCTCCTGCCTCGTGTGGAACACCCCCTGTTACTTCAGTTCAGTTTAAAGAAAGCAGCTAATATGAAGCGGAAGTCAGAGACAGAGAAATTGTGCCTATGTGTCAGTCAAGCAATGATTACTCTATAGTGGATGAACTTTTCAATTCCTAGAGGGAGGGAAAAATTATTTTTTGAGATTATTATGCCCTATAAGACTAGTGATGGCCAACAAGTGTTGCTTTTTGCAGGTCAGAATGACTGCCTAACCACCTGTCAAACTACAGATGAGGTTAGTGCTGCAAAAATATTGTCCCTCAAGAAAGAGTGACAAACTGACACCTATGTACCTATTGCTCCCTTTTCATGGGTCACAATGAACTACGCAGGACTGGCACATTAGAGACACGAGGGTGCAGGGACAGTCAGCTTGGTGATGATAGACTTGCTGTGACTAAAGCTGATTTCAGCACAACTTTTGTATTGTTAACTGAGAATGATAGAAGTTTATACTTTTCCCCATTGCAACATTAATATAGGGGAACTGTTCTAAATAATCTGATAAATTCACTCAGTTTTCCTTCTCAGAGTCATGATATTTTCTCATTATTGGGAATGTTCAAAGCTTCGCTGATTAGAAGAGTCCAGCAAGGACCAATCTTCCCTGTGGCAAGACACTGGTACTGGTGCAAATATGCCATCCTTTGGAATTTTTCTACCCATTTCAACTTTCACCTAAACCATAACCGATGTGCATTGTGCAGACTGGTTACTATCCTTGCTCCTTTATTTAGGCGAAAACACCAGAAAGCTGCTTAACTCAACCTATGTGTACAGCCTTTCCTAGAGGTGGGAAGATGATGGGTCTGTCACCGATGCTTAGGGTCTTGATCAGCAGTCATATTGATCAGCCTTTCTAGCTGGGTCCAAACCTCCCTTTCTGGTACACTGTTACTTGAAAAATTATTTGGGAAAAAGCCTGTGTTCTGACCGTTTTGTTTCTTTTATTTATTTGCTTTTTCAGCTCTGAAGACTCCCTTGAACTCTGGTTAACTTCAGACCCACACTCATAGCAAACCTAAACCTATGCTATGGATGATCCCTGCGGGATAACCTATGTCTGGAACAGGTAAGGTAGTTTTGACATTTAAGCAGAGATGTTCAGCTCCAGACAGAATCTACGGGCATGTGTTGCTATTAAAAGCATTGAAATGCTGGTGATTCTGCAAATTATCCACACAAATGAAGGATATGCTTTTAGAGGCATCACCCCCTTTTTTCAGCTAGCTTATGCTACTGCATTTGTATTTTGTGGTGGTAGTTTTTGTCTGAGAATGGACACATATTTGCTTCCATTTCTTCCCTTTCCTATCTAGGGTGCTTACTGTGGCGGAGACATTTGGTGTCTAGGTCCTCACTGTGTGGCCCTCCCTTAGGTCCTTCTCAGGACTGAGCTGCTGAGTCCCCGGGTACTCCTGATGTTGTCCCTAGACGTGGAGAGATGAGCATTTGATGTCAGAGGTTGGGTTTCTCCTGCAGGCCTCTCCTTTTGTTTCACACATGCTTTCTGGGCACCGTTCACAATCCATTCCCTTAATCAAACCTGTCATTCAGCATCCCTCTAGGTCTGCACTCTATTCTGTGACTGAAGCTTTTATTCTCTTTTAATTCCTGTTACAGTCGCAGGTGCCATTCAGTGAGTGCTATGTCAAAATAAATAAATAACTTATGAAATAAATAAGTAATAAACCAAATATTTGGTCACAATTCCAAAACACACTGCCTTCTTACATGGACTATTCTCAGCTTTGCTGGCAGCCATTTCATTTTGCTTCTGACACTAAAAATGGCTACATGGTACCTGAGATGTCAGACGAAAATTAATTAAGGCTCCTTTGTCTCACACGTACAGACTTCTATGTCTCTCTCCTTCCCCAAAGCCTGTTGGATACTGCATGATTTGGGATAAAGAAACTTTTGGGATAAGGAGATGAAGAAATATAAAAAACCTTCTTCTATGCTGAAGACTGAAGCTGGTTTTAATCCAGGCTTCTCTGGAACTGAAGAAGCACATAGCATCATCTACTGCAGAAGAGCAGAGGCGGCATTTTCCTGGGTGGTGGGACCCAGCACGCTAGATTTGTACCACCATGTCCTACAGCTCATGTGCTGTGTGTGATGTTGTACGAACTCAGCTCCCCTCCTCAATGCAAGATAAGATGTGAAGAGGGTGGATTTGGACTGAGCAAGCTTCGTTGTCTATACTTCTCTACCCTTTTACGCTGGTGCAAATCATCACTTTCTGCTTGTGTTCTGCACGGGCAGGGTGGATACACATTTCCATGTTTGAGCCATGAACAATCTAAGTTTAAATCTAAGTGCTAAACCATTCAGTTACATACTTGTGCAGCCTATGCTATGGAGCAAAGGCTCTGCCTGGGGACCCTGCCAACTTTCCTGCTGCATATCCTCGAACTGCAGCCTAGCGCCATGCTGGGAGGGCCCCCGGGAGGGCGCCCCCCACGAATCTTTGTTCCCTTGCAAAGGAAATCCAAAGACACAAGGGAAAGGGGTGAGTGCCTTGGTGCGCTCCAAGACTCGCAATGGTCATGGGCCAGGACTACAGGAGTCCCCACAAATCATAGTTCCCTCACAGAGTGGATTCCCACTGCAAGCTACCATCAGTCAGCACAGTTCCTCTAAAATAAAAATGGTTATACTAATAAAAAAATTACCTCAACCTCCACGCCCCCCCCTCCCCTCCCCCAAGCATTTTTCCTGCTAGCTGTACTTGATTCCAAATATGAAGGTATTCTCTCTGTAGCACTGATTTTCAATTGTTTTTAGAATTATTGCAAGCTCTCAGCTAAGGATCTTAGCAATAAAAGCAAGGGAATATTTAGTTGCTTTTGTGGACATCATGACACAAAAGGCTGGGCATCCATCCTCTACTGTTTTTACAATGTGTAGGGGAAATGGCCAAATACTTGATGCCACAGATACACCCCTTAGAGTGGACAAGTTCAAAACTTTAATACTGCCTCTTTCTTCCTTTTATATTGCATTCGATCTCTGTAATTTTACAGGAAAACTTCAAAGATGTCTGGATGACAGATAACTGCTACCTCTAAATCTGTTTTATTCATATGATTTGGTAATGTGTGTTCAAATGAACTGACAACTTCATCATCTCTCTCATAAACTACAGGATGAATTAAAACTGAGCCAGGGAAGCACATTTCTAATCTACATTGACATTGCTTCACTGCTATCAGTGAAGCCATAGCAATTAATACCTACTGAGTATATGCCCTAAGGTTTGCAAAATGTCTTTTTTAGTTGTTAATTTTGAAGCAAATAATTAAACATGGAGGATTATTTTACTTATGGTCTTCTACTAAAATATTAGCTCTAAACAAGGACACTGTTTGCTTTCACATAAATATAGGCTTCTCAGAATTTTCTTCCTCCACTTCTTCCACCCTCTGGAGGAACTTTCAACCACACCTAGTCCTCAAAGGCAAAGATTTTCGCTTCTTTGAGCAATGCATGTATATAGGTAGATGGGTGTGACATACTGTTTTATTGTGGTTCTGTGCTTTCAAACCTGTCCTGCGCACCACCCAAGCCACTGGTGACGCTTTCCAACCAGGTGGCATGGGCATCCACAAAGGTTTTGTAGTCACACGGGAGTCACAGCATGAAAATGAACAGATGCTGTGAGGCACCTCTTATGACTTATTATTCATACTGCAGCAATTCCAAGAGACCATATTCCAGTGGGGCTGGAAGTAGTACAGCCAGTCACCAAATAACTTCCCTAGAGGGCAACAGAAGAGTAGGAAATGTCTGTGTAAAATGAAGCCTGCTCTATTCAGCACACCTTGAGTGTGATTATGTATTCGGGACCACATCTCTGCCTTTGAAAGTCTCAGTAAGACAGACACTAACTCTAGTCCTATTTTCTGTGAATCATTCTTTTAAAAAGTAAAATCGGAAAATGCTCTTGTGACCAGCCTAACAAAGCTGGTTTTCCCCCCATGTACTGCTGTAGCTTTGCTGGCCCGGGTGCAGGGCTGCACTTCACTTCTTCCTACGCAATGATATGGGCTTGGAATCCTGATCCTATGTTTCTGGAAACCCACTGGATACCCAAGTATGAAGAGGTTCTTCTAGGAATGGCACCAGAAGAAAAGCAAATAAATGAGCCTGATCCTTTCACAAAGCTGAGAATTTAAGACTGACAGAAACACTTTCTCTTAATTTGCCAACTGAGCAAGTTTGGAAAAGGTTCTTTTTGGCACAAAGTTTATCCACTTTACAGAAAATAACAATAGTAAAAAAAAGCTTTAAATAACCTTCATGATGTTGACTGGAATTCATTTATTTTGCTCTGGTTTTCCCCTTTTCTCTTTTACCGGAAACAAATGCTTTGAACGGGACCAGGCTGTGTTCTCAAAACCAAGGGTCAGCATAATAGAAGTGGAACAGTGAGATTGTGCTCATGACAGAAAGAGTTTATTGCCAAATTTCTTTAACCTGCTAGGTCCTTTGAAATAATGAAGATGCCTGCTCACTGCAATTACCTGCATGCTATCATTAAAGACAATTCTTTTTTTTCCTTTGATGATTTAAGAAAATATACATGATGATGAGTATGAAGAAGATACAGAAACAGAACAATAACCTGCACAGAGCAAAACCAGACTTGCAGTGCAGGAGGATTACGAAATATATATAACCTTTCTAATACCTACGATATTTTTGTCTCACAATACTCAGGCACTAGGAATGAAAAGCAAAATAAATTTGTGATATTTATAACTCAAAAGCAGTGGGAATTCTAACAGGTATCTGCATTGATTTTTCTTATTTATTTGAAATTAGAAGCCCAACTTTGAATGAATTATCAGGATACAAAAAAATTTTCAATTTCAGATTTATGTAGGTTAAGAGTAAGAAGATTGAGCTGCGAAGATTTTACAAATAAATTGCAGAGAAACAAGAGAATTTAACAAGATTAATCAACAGCTTTAATTAGAAATAAGTCTTTTTGGGCTCTCAGGAGAGTGGAGGCGTGATACCATCAATGACCTGCTACACAATTCTTTATAATGTAAATGCTTACAGGCTCTTTCTATTTCTTTGGAAAGCATATTGCATCGTGCCTATAACAAAAACCCTCTTGTGGAGTCAAAACAACCCCACCTCTGAAATTACATATTTTGTCATTTTAGATAGATAGATAGATAGATAGATAGATAGATAGATAGATAGATAGATAGATAGATGTGAAAACAGCATTACACATGAGCAAAATGGTTAAAAGAATATCCCACAATTTTTCCCCTCAGTATCTAACTGAAAATAGTAATTTTCTTCTTTTTTTTAAACTTTTTCCATAGGGTACCACAGCATTAATGGCCAAAACCCCATAGCTTAATTTTACTTGCTGAGAGCAAACAGAAAATCTTCCCCAGCCTGACTGTTTTTTGTCCCTGGTGATTTTAAAGAGCACACTTTTTCTTCTTAAATACGATATAAAGTCTGTATTATTTACTGTGGAAGTTTCCACTATTGAAATAATGATTGCTAATATAATTGAGTGAGAACATTCTGTTTCCTAGTAGACAGAGGTCCTGTGCAACCTTGCACATTTAAACAAAATGATTACCAGCAATCACCTACTTGAAATTCCTCCAAGAGTTTTTGTGTAGAGCATATGAATACACGGGAACAAAGACAAAATACACATTTTGTTCTATTTTAGTAGTCCTACTTAGATTTGAACTGGGAAGCTGCAGAACTGGGAACGATCATTTTGTTCCATTTTTCTGAGTTTGACTAAATAAGTTAATTGCCCTAAGATGGAGATCTTGGGATTTACTTTCATGAACTGTGGCAACACAGTACGTGAGTTGCACACAGAAGTAACTACAGAATCTGTTGTGAGACACATGGGCAAAATGAAAAAACAGTTGGGAATGCAGGAATATCTAAGCATTTTAAAAGTCTCTTGTTTTCTGGGAGACTAATACATGCCTGGGCAGCTAGAATGGGCCCAGTCCAGATACTCTGGGGCTTTGAAAACGTTATCTGTGTAGGGGCTGCAGAGCTTGTTCCCGTGCATCTGTGATCAGAAGTGAAATGGAGAATGATGGCGCTGGCAGAGTATGCTGAACACGGGGGTGCAATCTTTTGAGAAGATTCCTCCTTAGTGCTCAGATTGGAAGAGGGAAGGACACTTTCCGAAAGCTTTCAAAAGTACATGTGCCAGCTGGAAGTCAGACCTTGAGAAATAGCAGCACTCTGTCTTTAGTTAATATTATTGTATCATTCCTTTGCTTCCGCCATATATTTCCATCAGCAGTACATTTAAGAAAAGATTTAGTTTTGATTAATGTGGTTGGGATCTGAGCATGTGTTTAGGCTGTGAACACATGTTAAATCAAGCTACATTCTCCCTAAGCTACTTGGCTGCTGAATCTTGGCCTTCCCGCATATCCTCTCCAAACAGCTGATAGCATCCCTGTTCAGAAAATTATGGAGCTGAAAGTTTTACCCATATTGAACATTTTGAAGCATGCTATTTGCATTTGTCTTTTGTTTCTTTCCTTCTTTTTTTTTTTTTTTTAATAATTATTGGTGATATGTTTTCTTTTCCATGTCTGGGAAAAGTACCCCTAGTTGCATTATATCCTTTATCCCTGCATGTGCTTATCCGTTTGGTTCTCCCATAAGTAGCTAGCATTCAGCCCGTCACAGGTACATGAGGCTAATAGTTCAATCACTAGGGAGAAGGGGGGGAGGAAGATGAAAGGGCAGGAAATGGCTGTCATGGCCCCAAAGGAAATATTTGTAGGAAAAGGAGCACAACAGCAAATAAAGTGCTAATTAATGTCCAATTCCAGCACTGATATACGGACCACAGCAGTAGGCAAAACCCAGCCTTCTGTTCCACTGGCTGCTCAAGAGCTTTTGTGTTGTAGTTCTACACAAGCATGCATCTGTATGTTTTGAATTTGCAAAATTTTCAATGCCTTCCTCAATATATGTTTGTCTTTAACTGAGTTTTCCTTTTATTTTTTTTTCTGATTTTTTTTTTTAATTACTTGACTGAGAGTAGTTTTTCTGTGCTGATGCTGACTTGTTCGGTGTATCCTGAATTTGTAGTAGCAAACACTCTAACTTGAAACATTCTGTGAGGTGCAGTGGGATGAGGACATATATGATAAGATGAATAACAAAAAAAAAAAAAAAAAAAAAAAAAAAGAGAATGTGCTAGGAGGTTGGCTCCAAGGTCTAATGGGGCTTTCATGTGAAATACTGGACTACGCTCTCAAATTTGAGGAACTAAAAAATACAGTGGCACTTACGGTACTAATTTACTGTCTTTGTCCAGCAGAAGGTATTGAGATTGAAGCTTCTGTTGGGGAGCACAAAACAGGAAAAGCAGCACTGTTCTAATGAAACAGCAATTGGTATGAGGGACTGACTAAATCTGTGGTTAAAAGAACAAAAATGAAAGTCGAAATTTGCAAAGGAGTGTCATGATGATCAATTATTTCTGGTGTTTAGTATCTGAGAATCACATCTGAAGGTAAAATGTTGCTTGCTGATGACTGAATGCCAGAAATAATAATCTGTCATCAAGCTTTTGTGAATCTGACCAAATGAAAGCCTAAAAAGGGAATTTATAGAGCAGAATGCATTTGTTTCAATAATGCATAGCTTTTAGAATATAAATGACTGAAATATTACTCATTAACCCATAACTGTAAAGGAAATACAATAGTTATTAAATAAAAAAAATAAAAAACCTGTACTGAAATACAGTTAAAGATATTGCATAGATAGAAGACAGGAAAGGTTAGAGCCAGAGTGAAAAGACCAATTTTGCTTTACAGCTTTGTCCATGGCAGCTTTGTACGGACATGAAGTGGATCATCACCTGTAGTTAATGTGTAAAACAGCAAATATTGTAACTTTTAGAGCCAAAGAGGTTGGAATATCAACTGACCCCATGGGCTCATGACAGTGAGACTAGGGAGAGGCTCTGTGCGTGATGTTTTCTGTAAGAGGAGGTGCTTTCACAGTTATAAATCACAGCAACAGTCAAGATGCAGCTATGGAAATAATTTTCATTCCACAAGCCTTTTGGAGGCTTTATGTGTCCCTGATCCACACTGCCAGGCTGGTCTGAGACTAAATTGTTTGATGTGAGCCAAAAAGCTCGCATTGCTCTGGCATGTCATGCTGGTATCCTATGAGCAGCGGCCGCATGTCTTCCTTCAGTCACTGGCCTTGCCATGTGCAGTGTTGGCATGGCTGGAGGTCCCCGCTGTCAGTGGGACAGTCCCTCTGCTCCCAGCCCTGCACTCATGGTCAGCCATGGTCCGACGGGAAGGTGCCTACCTCTGAGCCAACTATGAACCATGGCTCTTGCGTGTGTTGTGTTGGCGTAAAATGAAGCAGCTGCAGGATGCGGCTGCTCGGGTCTTAATGGTGTCCCAGGGTGATGAGGCTTTGCCATGCCAAGTTTGTCTCAAGAAAGTGTCTACAGTGGAATGGTAACAACAACTTTCCCCCAGCTTTTGCTGTGCACGACGCAGATGGGAAGTTTTAAATGTAGATCTCCTGCAGCTAAGTACTTATACGGCTGTTATGCTCAGGTAGCACCACATGCTTATGATCTCAGTCTATAGTTGCAAGTGGTCTTGTAGATCTGCCTTTTCACAGTCTTACATATTAAGTCATGATTTGTTCCTCTATGTGTAGATGTATGTGAAGCAGTGGCCAAGCACGATTTTTTTCTGGTATTTTTAACCCTTTCACAGCTCAGCTGTGAAGGACTGCACAGCTTTAAATTCCAGCAGGACCACTTGTGTTACATGCTGGGAAACACTACTTATCAAAAAATCATGTTATCAGATTCTGGCCGTTGACTAATGTTTATCAGGTTGCTTTCTGTAAACACCTTCCAAATTCCCACAGCTTTAGAAAAATAAAATCTTTCTTTATTCTCTAACTACTTCACTGAGTCAATATTCACTTCATTCAGGTAAGTGAGGCTTACACAGATGTAACTAATGGGAGAAACTGTACCTTTGTCTTCGCAGCAACATAAAAAGATTTAAATCTGAGCACATAGCCTTCTCCACTCCCCCCTCTGCAGAAAAGGGGTACTATTGGTAAGGTCAGGAGTATAATCAAGAACATTTGATCCTTTCCCTTCTCTAAAAAGACTAGTTACTTCCTTTTCTTTTTCTTATTTTAATCTTGCAGATTAAAAAAAGAAATGATGGAAAAGATCTGCTGAGCCCTCCAGTAAAGTAGATTAGGATTTTTCACCTTTCAAGAACAACTGCAATTCTGGTGAGGGACCTTTTGAAATTCTCTCCATTTGAGTTATTGCCTTGACACTGGGAGGGGCTTTTCAAAGGATGAATACAGAGGTTCAATAAACTTCATTTTCCAATGTCAAATTTATTGATGAAATCGAAGTGAAAAGCATGTGAGAGATGAAATTTCTTTCCCAGGCTATGGATGTGCCTCTGTTGTGATGGTTCCTCCTTGGGCAGGAATTCCCACAAGCTGGATAAACACATGCACGCTCAGCTTAGCTGGGCTGATAAATACACTGCTCATGTGTACGCTCCCGTATCACACAAGGCATTGGCAAAGTATCTGGACAAACACATCGCTCAACAAGATAGCTGTGATGGAGAAGAGCTCATTTTCTTTTAGAACAGCAGGCAAAGTTTACAGGCTTCAAAGGATTTAGACTAATAATGAAATAAAGATAATTTGTTTCTGCAAGTGGAATATACTCCAATTGTACATGAAGTGTCTGTTCCTTGAACAGACTCAGGCGGAGTAGGATGATACATGCATATTCGATGCAACATATTATTGAAACTGATCTTTTTCCAGAGACTGACTGGATTTTGGCAAGTCACATTTCTTCAGTGACTTACAGGCCAAACGGCGTTCAGGACAGGCATAGGAAACAAAAGGCTTCCTGTTTTCCCAGTGAGCTTTAAACTGTTTCTTTGCTTGGGCTGAATTCACTTTTACTTTGGAAGTTTTTACACAGAAGCTGATATCTGTCTGTTTTCACAAGAATTTTGACAAGGCTGAGTTGATTACTCCCTCTCGTAAACACTGAAGTATTTGGCAGAGAAAGGTGGCAATGTGATATTTAGAATAAAAAGCCAAATAAAAATTTTCACATATAAACGGTTTTTCTGCCTTTTAAACTGTAAAATAAAAATTCAAAATGTCTTCCTACTTAAGAAACTACAAATTTAATTCCCCCCCAAGTATGATTGATTTTTTCATTAGCTGTCTTATTATTAAATTATTTCTACTTACTGAACTATTATGATATTTAATCTTCACATTATTATTCATCATAGCACTCAATTAGTTTTAAGGGACCATGTAACTTAATGGCTCAGCAAGCTCTTAGGCTCCCAGTATCGGACCTTTTTACAACACTGACAATAAAAGCTAATTTGAAGAACAGGAGCTACAAAAGCCTTTTCAAGTACAGAGAGAAAGCAAGAGGTACTGACCCTGAAGATTTAGTTCAAGGTTGCTTTATATTTATTTTTAAATAATGGTTCTCTTGTCACACAAATAAAAATTATATTCGAGTAAGGGATAAAGACTGGCATAGCATTGCGCTAGCATTTGAAAACAGCAAACCCCCCAGAAAGAGACAGTATCACCTGCCGGAGAGCTTAGAGATGGTTGTGGAACCAGAGGCACACAGGGAAAGAGAGAATACGGAATGGCAAATATGAAGCAGAGACTGGACTGAATCCAGGCCCTTCAGTTCCAGGCCTTACCCATTTTGCTCCCGCTATCTTTCCTCGCTGCAGGAGGAGACAGCACGACAGGAGCAGCCGTTAGTGTGAGATGCAATCAAACAGGTCGTTGTGGGAGGGTGAGATTATGCTGCTGCTTTTATTATGGAAGTGCCATGTAAAGGATTTTGTCTTACGTGGCAAAAAAAGGTTGGAGGTAGTGTCATACCATAGAATGTTTCTGATGTTTCAGAGGAACAAAAACTTTTACATCTACATTTTTCTCCTTTATCACCCTTACAAAGGTGTAAATTACCCGTTGATATTCATGCTATTGTCAGAATATAAATTCACTACAAAATGGAATGTTTGTATATAGCTACACTTTTTTGAGATGTGGCTTCATCAGCATAATTGGATGGCTTTTTTATGTGTTGTATCTGAACTGTACTGTGTCATGTAGTCTTTTGAAGGAACAGAGACTCATTGACTTGGTTTTATTTGCTAGGGGTAATGTTTTTGAAAATATACGTGAATCTTAACACATGCATCCTCACTGGAGGTGAAGGCATTTATCTGGGATCTAAACTGATGTGGACTTTCTGTGTGATTGTGCTCCGTGACCTACCTACACCCTGCTCTGTTGGAGTACCTAAGCCAGGGCTGGGCTCCAGCAGAGCAGGTGGCCCCTCGCACCCACGCTCAGCTGCGGGCTCGCTGTGTGACCAGTGATTTGGCTCCTGTTGCTTGAGGAGAAACTTGTCATCTTAATACCTCCGTTAGGTGAGGAAGTGTCAATAATGTCACAAAAGGGAAAATACAGCACAGGATAGGCAATCTTAATTCCATGACAATTTAAACATCTGAAATTTTCTTAAATAGTGTCAATATTGACTAAATAACTCCTTTTGTGGTTGGGACCCCTCAGTATCATGAAATGTTTATTAACAGACTTGTGCCAGTCTGCACTGTTTAACAGTTCCTGGGCCGGCATTTCTCAAGGTACTGCCTAATCCTTCTCAGACCTTTGTATGCCTGTGGATAGGCACATCTCCTTCCACAACAGATGTATGTCCTCCATAGGACAGCAAAAGTGGTTTAGATACTATTAAAATTATTGGACAAGCTTTTCAGATGTTTGAGAGAAGCTCGGCTATCATAGCTAGTACAAATAGATGAAGCCTACTTTATACGTACTAGAAAGCTGGTGCAATACTTAATTCCATTTTTCCATTAAGTTCAACCACAAGGACATGTTTCCTTTTCCACTGAATGTTCTATCTCGATAATGGTTCATGAAGGCAACAGTGTAGTGCAGTGTAAATAATTTAAATCACCTTTATGGAGTGTATGTCCCTTTACTTAATTCTGAGAATAAAGGAGAAAAGTGGAGTTTGTTGCTTTACAGATTCAATTGGAGTATACCACAAGTTATCTATATTTTAATTTTTTTTTCTTGTGGTAGTAAACTAATAAATTGAGAAACATTCGAATAAAATGTTTTTCACTTTACACAAAACTTTAGAATGTCTTGGTGTAGTGGAATGAAGCTGGGTTAATTAGCATTGATAATATACAACTGTGGGCTGTCTTCAGGGGCGGTGGGTTGGCCGATGGAGATAAGGTGCAGCTGTGGCTGGTTAAGTTCAGTGGTTGGGAGGCAATGAAGAGAGAGCAGCTGAGAAGGAAGTGAGGGAGGAGAGAACACATGCCCTGGATGAGACGAGGAGAAGGCAGCAGAAGGACTGGTGTGAAGAGTATGCTGGTATGAGATAGTAAAAGACCTTGTTGCAGCTGGCTAGTTTTGAGAGTGCTGTGACATCTTAGTATTTATTATGTTTTCTAATTCTGCAGAAAAAGGGGCATTATAAAGGAGCATTATTAAGTCTGTAAAGTTGAGCATTGCAAAGTTATGCTAAAAAAAAAAAATGTACTGGTTTATTTTAGTCCCCTTACATGAAATAGTCCTTGATTAACTGTATGAATGTCCCATTGTTGTAGTTTCCCCACCTCCTTTGGAGCAGGGAAGAGTCCTGAATGAGTCAGGCTGGGTGGTGGAGGAGGTGCTAACAGCTAGAGCCCTGCATCACTTTTTGGAGGAGTTGGTAGACTGGTCTGCATTAGGTGGTTTTCAGATGTGACTGTCCTTAGGTGTACCTAAGCTTAGAAATTCAGTCTTTTATTTACGGTGGTGAGGAGGGAGGCTGGAAGGAGGAGGCACCTGAGAGCTGCTTGAAACTTTAGACTCTTTCCTGCCTCTTGCAGAATTTCAAACGACTCTAATCCACTTCCATGGACACTAAGAACAAGTTTTTCATGTATGGCTTGTGAGGTTTAGGATCCTAGTGGGTATGATACCGCACCATACATAGGAATGCTGGCTTGCACAGCCACAGCTGAAACCTGTAGGCCTGCTTGCCCAGCAAGAGACCATGAAGGACTAAATATATACTTTCAAAATTCAACACAGAATAAAGTGAAGTCTTACCTTGTTTGAACAAAGCACTGAAAATTAGTGGTTGTTTTTTCATGTCTGTTCTGTTACCACTTTTCTGATACGTTATCCTGGTACCCTTGGAGCCAGCTCACTCAATTGCCTATGCCATTTTGCCCCTGGAGTGCAGGCAGGTGGGTTGTGAAGGAGCATTGCTGGAAGGGCTGGGGCACCCCCAGGGCCCTGTAGTGCTCCCTGGCATGCCCTCTGGAGTGTTGCTGGCAATGGCCTTGTGAGGGTAAGGAAGATGATGAACAACTTGCCAAAGAGGGACACAAGGATCCATCACCAGAACTTTCTTGCAATGCTTGCTGATCCAACTGTTGTTACCTGAAAGAGCCAGCACAACTTAAAACTACTGAATTTGTAGTGCTTCTCACTCGCTGTCTAACGAAACTGTATGGCATTCCAGAGGAAAATAAGTAATACACAACAGATCTGTAGATGAAGAGGTGGGGACCAAAGAAAATAGCTTATAGGAACTGGAAAAGGTTCAGGAAAGAACTGTATCTTTTCGTGAGAGAAAGCAAAGCTACTAAAAGGCAGTAAAATGAATAGAAAATGCCTTTTTAGCAAGATAAAGCCAAATACTGGTTTAACAGAAAAAATTGTGTGGGAAAAGCAAACAAGTAATCTAACAAAGCAAATAAATGTTTACTTTTTACACACTTACTGCACTATTGTGTGTTTAAGTAAATGAACCATTTGAACAATATCAATCTCATTGGAGAAATTTCTAAATTGCGTATTAAATATTTTAGACTGGTAAGTCAGATGCACAGTTTTGAGAGATCAAGGACCCAGAACTGAGAAGACAGCCAGAAGATCCTAACTTGAATTTCAGCAAACAGACTAGAATTTGCACAGATTAAGAGCATAACCTAGAGGAGGTTTGAAGTTTTGGATAGGGAACAAGACAGGCAGACTGAAGTCAGCAAGCCCTAGGAGAAAATGCAGAGAAACTTGCTGAAAGTTTCTACCTAAAGAACTGCACAGTGCTGATGCTAGCCAGGGCCTCAGGAGTGCCCTACCTTTGTATGCATCGTTCATTATATGTGTAAGTGACAAACCCATTCTGCAAATATTTTTCAAAGAGGAAGCATTACTAAAAAGAGAGAAGACGTATATATCCGTATCCTGAAAAAGAAAAGTCATGGAAACCCTTCAAGGACAAAATGCAATGTCTGAAATATTAGTTTGAACAAAAAAGAAAATATAACTTTTGGGATGTGAGTGGCAGCCAAAGATGAAGCAAAAGGTTTGAAAAGAAACCCTAGCCATGGTTAACACCAGGGAGTAAAAATTAAAACATAGTGGGGAAAGAACTTCCACTCTGGATGAATGCTAAGTAGGTGTAAACATTTTTTTTTTTTTTTTATATAAAAGTTGTAACTTTGTGACTAGTTTATGGTTTTAAGTATGTCAGGGAGCAAGTCTCAATGAGAGTGTTTATACTGCAGGAGAGCAGAATAATCCATAAATATATGAAGTAAAATGTAGGAAAAAAAAAAAAGGAGGAAAAATAAAAGTGTATTTTCAACCAGAAGATACATGCCATTAATATAATGTTATTAATGAAGAAAGTGGACAAAAAGAAGGGAGTACAAGGGCCAGAAAGGGATTTTATTCCTGTAAATATGTTCAAGAAATCTTTGAGTGCTGTGCTCCACTGGAAAACAGTCAACTAAAGATTCCCATTGACATGACCAAATCACATCACTGAAACATTTAATCTGCTCAAGTGTCAATAAATAGTCAGACCTAGAGCTCATACAAATGATGATGCTAAAACAAGAGGCACTGTAAGTTGTTATTCATACTACAATAAATAAAACAAAAATACTGTGATAGAGGGTCCTGCAGCTTAAAGCTTTTGTATCAAAAGTCAGTAGATAATGCAAAAAAAAAAGGGGGCAGCTCATTAAGTTGTTCCTCTTGCCTACAAAATGGGCATTCAGCAAAGGCAGACCTACAGCGGGAATGAGATATGATTGCATTTTCCCTAAAACTGGGAGAGAGAGATAAGGGTTGCTCTCTCCTGGCCAAAGCAACGAGTGATGGAGAATCTGATGTTTCAGGCAGTGTTGTTGGCAAACACTGAGAAGAGCAACACAAGATGAAACCCCATGAGGCTCTCTGAAGACTTACAAGACAATACAGATGATTTCAGAAGTTACTGTTGTCCTTTATAAGCTGTTTCTCCTTATTTTAGTTAATGTACCTGTTGTTAGCCTTAACCCAGAGCTTTCCTTAATCACCACCCAAGACAGTGATAAGATGCTAATATTTACCCTCTTTGATTGAGTCAACTGTTGCACATACAACTTTGGACCTATAATCAGGTGGATTAATTGTCTCCTCTATTCTACAAGAAAGCCACTGTAGATTCTCACTTATCTGCTTAGAACCTTCCTTTTAATGCCCTGCTAATGCTTTTTTCCACAGTCACTTCTGTCTGTATGTTTTTATGCCAACAAAGTATTTTTGCATAGGTTGCTCTTCCCCTTACCTCCAATCTTTCCCTTTGTGTGGTTTATAGATATATTTTGGTTTATTCATTCATGTTTAAGGTTGTAATCACAATAAATTATAAAAGAAAAAAGCTAGCATCTATTCCCAGCACAAAGGTCTTTCCAAGATCCAGGACACAAAATTCCAGCTTCAGTGCTGGAGGTGTGACAGAAAAAAATCAGTTTTTCAATAACTGAACAATAACTGAAACAACCTTTTTCATAAGTAACCTATACAGGAGTGGAATTACCCTCATACCAGGTGAAATGTCAACTCCGATGTCAACTGCCCCCCAGTGAGCCCTGTTGTAGAGCATTTACTTCATGGGAGTCCACAATAAAAACCAAGCTCATTGTGTGTCTGTAGGTAGACCTCTGTAGTAGATCCTCGGCTCCATTACAGTGAAAGAAATCCTGAACTCTTAATTGCAGCAAGAAAATATCTGCTGTGCTGGATGCATAGTATCTTATTCTCCTTTATGCTTAGGCCTGCTAAGGTTATGCAGACAATGTATAACAAACATAAGAAAAATGAATATGTCTTTCCATTCACTTTAGGATGTAAAGTGCCTTCACTTCTATGGCGTTAGTGGCACAGTGGTGACCTGTGCTGGAAAAAGTGCTCTATGCATATTGGTTTTCTTCAATATTGCAACATGTTGTCCAAAGAAAAACCAAGGTGTATCGTACTGTATCGCTCATACGGTCATGCGATTTGAGTCTATTTAGTAGACAAACTGCAACTCCAAAATCGGAGCAGATGAATAGCTTAGAAGTGAACTTTCTGGCAGAGTGAATTGCAAAATGTAGAAGAAAAAGAATGGCACTGGGAAAGCCATTTTCATTTCTGCCCCCAAAACACCAGTGCCCATTTATGAAAAAGATCTCCAAGCAGACCTCTTTCTCGGTCACATTATTGTCTGGTATAGTGATTTTTGTCAAAACACAGTTCTCAAAGTTTTGTTTACTTCTGTAAAGCTCTGCACATAGATATCTAGGACAGCAAATAAGAGGTGCCAGTCACATAAAAGCTTTTCTTGCCAGGGTTTGCAGGGCAGGTTATTTCCTCATCATGTAGCTATAAATGTCAGTTAGACTTTGACAATTCAGAGTATGAAATTATGACGTTTCCTCATCTGCATGCAAATTTGCTTCCTAAACACAATGTTCCTCCAATCCCCTGGCTAGCTCTCCTTTAGGGCAGCTTGTTATGAAGTTTTTGATGCAAGTGCTATCATGTGCTTGTTTTAGAAGTCAAAACCATCCTCCACTCTTTTCCTCCTCTTTCTGCCAGTCCCACAATGAGCTCATCTACAAAAGTGTAGAATGCATTTTCAAAGATAAATGGGAAGCTGTGGGTGTCCAGGGCAGTCAACTTCATCTGTAGGAATGTGATTAGACTCAGCTAGTGGGAAGTGCAACTGCTTAATGCTTCCTAACTTATGAAAGGATAGGGAGCTCCTAGGAGATGTCAATCACATTTAGAGGAGGTTAAAAAAAAAAAAAAAAAAAAAAAAAAGAAAACCAACCCGAAAAACTTACAATTGAAAGGGTTAAAACAAAGTTGACTTCTGAATCCTTTCTTCCTTTACCCTGGGTTAATGACAACAGGGACTGTATATGTTATGACTTATGGCATCACTTCAGCTTGTTTTCACAGTCTGCTAGTGGCCAGGAAAGTGTGGAGCAATAATATTGCAGTATTTATTCGAAGACAATAAGCAGTCATTGCAGAGCTAGGGAAGCCAGGCCATGTTTATCTTCATGGATTTAGTCAGCTGGGAGATGAATAAGAGCCAAACTTGAACAAGCAAACATTTGCCTTCTTCTCCACAATGCAGCTATTTCACTTTGCATGGCTGAAGACATAAATCTTTCTTCAGTGGCAAGCAAACAGCTTCAGATACATGGCACTAGCTAGACGTCACAAATACTCTGCTGATGTCCTCTGACCCTGAGTGTTCACAAAAACAACCACAATCCATCTTAAAACAAAAAATGGCAACAATCTTACAATGCTTCAGCAGCAAACAATAAAAAGCTGTAATTTCTTCTGTGAACTGGTCTCTAACTAAATATCAGCTGTAAAAATGACTTCCTATCTATTGTTCTGCTCACAAAAGGAATTATAGGAAATTATTGATTGTAGCAACCAATTGTTGCAGTGCAAATACAGAAATAAGGGTTCCAAGCAGGTATAAAGCAATTTAACTTCTATTGATGCCTTCATGGGGTGACAGGGAATGTTTAAAAAAACCCTCCCATACAGGCTAAAGACATAATGATTTCATTGATATTTTCTTGCTGCAGGAATTAAAAAATCTATACCTCCTCAGATACCCAAGCATTCTCCTGTCATAAAAGATGAGGGTAGGGAAGAATATTCTAGGACCCTGATTTTTGAAGTCATTGTGCAGTGTGGTTCTGGGAGTGTAAAGCTGTTCCATTTCCACCTGCAGTTCCTTGCTCCTGGAGTCATGGCAAGATGCTATGGGCATTCACCTGTTTTAATCCTGATATTTCATAAGTCTTTCATACAAAGCCCATCTGAACAGCAATGCCTCCCTCCCCCCGTCTGCTCGCTGCATGAATCAACAGTTTGGAGATAGACTTTCACCTCTTGATGCTAGCTCTGGTTAGTACATACATGGCTACTGTGACTCTCTTCCCAAATTCTATGGGAAAGAAAACTGGGTTTATGAGTCAGGAATGAAACTATGACCCCACTAGTGGGGTCCCCCTGTGCAGGTTATGTATATACCACTCAGTCAGTCCATTTAGTCAGGAATTAGAACACTGGGTCATGCAGTGCTGCTTGGCTGGAGCTGCACATGAGGAGGGAAGGGGACAAAGCAGACCCCTCAAGGGTATTGCTGCTTCAAAGCTTTGTGGTGTGCTGCATTCATGTTTAGGCAAGAAGGTCCTGTGCTCCTCTAGATATTTTTTTCCTCAACAGGAGATGTGAATGGCAGGAGGCAGTTTCTGAATGATGGAAGGTCACTGAGTGGAGCCTTACATAGGGGTGCCATCACCAAGCTGCTCTGCAAAGCTTGGAGGACAAATAGAGATACGTACTTGGCTTGAGGGGCTCAAAGCAGCCAGAGGCATCTCTCATTAAACCCCACAATCCAGGCCTTGTTCTTATCACTGAATGGGCATTTCAAGTCCTTTGCTACTGACTTCTTACTGTCAGTGGCAAGGGGGGGGGCGGGGGGCGGGAGGATGGGTAGGAATGAGGATTTTGCTGTGAGCAAGCCTGAGAATAAATGGCATTGTCACCGTGTTCCTTCTCGCAGTCAGCAATATGCCTCCCCATTACTCCCAGTGCGAGGAAGAGGAGAGGTGAGGTGAAGTCATAAAACCAGACACATCAGGAACACACCAAGAACCACATTTCACCTTTTTTTTATTTTTTCCCTCAAAGTGGGAGT
Organism: Falco peregrinus; assembly: GCF_023634155.1. NCBI lineage: Eukaryota > Metazoa > Chordata > Aves > Falconiformes > Falconidae > Falco > Falco peregrinus. Next base: position 102,762,546 of record NC_073723.1, on the reverse strand, counting down.
CATTTGGTAACCATGCAGAAGCATTTTAACTAGAGCAGGATTGTTTGTTACTTGTTCTTTTAACTTTCACTTATTTACAAGACATTCACTGCAAAGGATCTGCCTTAAGCAGCGAGACCCTCTGTTGTTGTAAAAAGTTGGTTGCAAAAATGTCCAGGAGGAGAAGGCAGATGGTACGTCCAGGAGTATAACACAATATATACTGTGATCTGCCTGCTGTGTCTTCCCAAACTGTAGGTGAGATATTGTGTGAGCAGCTGTTAGAGATGTGGGAGGGGAGACAGCATGAAATGAAATGGATTAATAAAAACACAGAGAAAAGTACACAGAAATGTTTTCTAGTAATGAGAGTATAAAAACCTCAGCAGCTCCCCTGTACCAAACATAATGCTTCTCCTCGTACGCACAGTACATAAAATAGCTCTCCCCAGCCCGTGGGGCTTCCCGCTGCCAAACACACAAGCTAAAGTGCTGTGCTTTCACATCAGGAAAGAATAAGTGGCCCAGAGCCATTACTGGGTTGTTGAATCCAGGCCGTCATATATGTTAGGCCATATACTTCTGTATTTCCAAAGAGTTTGTATTTGGGATTGTCATCCCCTGGAAAAGAAAGATGTTGCAAGATAAAGAAGGTCTTTTCCTCATACTGTATTTTAAAGGAACTGAAGGGCAGTCTCCTTCGTCCACGTTCTCCTTCACAGGGAAAAAAGTGTCCTTCTTGCAACTTCTTAATTTCTGGTGATGTGGGCACCTTCAGTGTTCGATCTGGAAATGTGGCTGGCTCTGAATGGCACAAAGCAGCATTCACCTGAAACAGAAGGAGCTTCTGGATTAAAATCTTTCCCAACCATAACTGTCTGCTGGGAGTTTAGAGCCCTATGAATGGCAGAGCTGAAACCTATGTGGTCATGGGAGGTAAAAAGGAAAAAAAAAGAAGCCTCTGGCCTCACTTGCAGTGTTAAATCTACCCCTTACCTGAAAATGCAGCTCACTCCTGGAAAGAAGCTCCATCAGCATCATTATGGGGTTCCACACATCTTGAGCTTCACTGGCAGCCAGATCGCTTGTTTACACCTTCTAAGTCCCATTGTAATTTGTGCAGGTAGTTCAGTACAGGCTGATCATAAGAATTCCCTCAGTGTCTCAGTGCCTAAAGCCAGTGCCTCGGGATCTCAGAGCCAGCACATGCTGGCTGCCCTTTGTCCAGCGTAGGGCCCCAGTGATGCACTGCCTTTGCATTGACACAGACAGGTCGGTGGACTTTGAGTGACACTGAGGGACTGCAGGTGTCATGGCCATAGGGTCTGTGGGCTGTGAAGTGCCACAGAGGGCCTGCAGGTGTCATGGCCAAAGGGTCTATGGGATGTGAGTGCCACAGAGGGCCTGCAGGTGTCATGGCCAAAGGGTCTGTAGGCTTTAAGTGCCACAGAGGGACGGCTGGCATCATGGCCAAAGGGTCTATAGGCTGTGAGTGCCACAGATCACCTGCAGGTGTCATGGCCAAAGGGTCTGTACAGTATGAGTGCAACAGAGGGCCTGCTGGTGTCATGGCCGATGGGTCTGTTGGCTTTGAGTGCCACAGAGGGCCTGCAGGTGTAATGGCCAAAGGGTCTGATGGCTTTGAGCGCCACAGAGGGCCTGCAGGTGTCATGCTCAAAGGGTCTATAGGCTGTGAGTGCCACAGAGGGTCTGCAGCTGTCATGGCCAAAGGGTCTGAGGGCTTTGAGTGCAAAAAAGGGCCTGCAGGTGTCATGGCCAAAGGGTCTATAGGCAGTGAGTGCCACAGAGGGCCTGCATGTGTCATGGCCAAAGGGTCTATAGGCTCTGAGTGCCACAGAGGGCCTGCAGGTGTCATGGCCAAAGGGTCTATAGGGTATGAGCACCACAGAGGGTCTCCAGGTGTCATGGCCAAAGCGTCTGGAGGCTGTGAGTGCCACAGAGGGCCTGCAGGTGTCATGGCCAAAGGGTCTATAGGGTATGAGCACCACAGAGGGCCTCCAGGTGTCATGGCCAAAGGGTCTGTGGACTGTGAGTGCCACTGAGGGACTCCAGGTGAAATGCCCAAAGGGTCTATAGTCTGTGAGTTCCACAGAGGGCCTACAAGTGTCATGGCCAAAGGGTCTATAAGGTGTGAGCACCACAGACGGCCTGCAGGTGTCATGGCCAAAGGGTCTGTAGGCTGTGAGTGCCACAGAGGGCCTGCAGGTTTCATGGCCAAAGGGTCTATAGGCTGTGAGTTCCACAGAGGGCCTGCAGGTGTCATGGCCAAAGGGTCTGTACAGTATGAGTGCCACTGAGGGCCTGCAGGTGTCATGGCCAAAGGGTCTGTTGGCTGTGAGTGCCACAGAGGGTCTGCAAGTGTCATGGCCAAAGGGTCTGTGGGCTATGAGTGCCACAGAGGGCCTGCAGGTGTCATGGCCAAAGGGTTTGTGGGCTTTGAGTGCAAAAAAGGGCCTGCAGGTGTCATGGCCAAAGGGTCTATAGGCAGTGAGTGCCACAGAGGGCCTGCATGTGTCATGGCCAAAGGGTCTATAGGCTCTGAGTGCCACAGAGGGCCTGCAGGTGTCATGGCCAAAGGGTCTGAGGGCTTTGAGTGCAAAAAAGGGCCTCCAGGTGTCATGGCCAAAGGGTCTGTGGGCTGTGAGTGCCACTGAGGGACTGCAGGCATCATGGCCAAAGGGTCGATAGGCTAGTGAGTGCCACAGAGGGCCTGTAGGCAATATGGCCAAAGGGTCTATAGGGTATGAGCACCACAGAGGGTCTCCAGGTGTCATGGCCAAAGCGTTTGGAGGCTGTGAGTGCCACAGAGGGCCTGCAGGTGTCATGGCCAAAGGGTCTATAGGGTATGAGCACCACAGAGGGCCTCCAGGTGTCATGGCCAAAGGGTCTGTGGACTGTGAGTGCCACTGAGGGACTCCAGGTGAAATGCCCAAAGGGTCTATAGTCTGTGAGTTCCACAGAGGGCCTACAAGTGTCATGGCCAAAGGGTCTATAAGGTGTGAGCACCACAGACGGCCTGCAGGTGTCATGGCCAAAGGGTCTGTAGGCTGTGAGTGTCACAGAGGGCCTGCAGGTTTCATGGCCAAAGGGTCTATAGGCTGTGAGTTCCACAGAGGGCCTGCAGGTGTCATGGCCAAAGGGTCTGTACAGTATGAGTGCCACTGAGGGCCTGCAGGTGTCATGGCCAAAGGGTCTGTTGGCTGTGAGTGCCACAGAGGGTCTGCAAGTGTCATGGCCAAAGGGTCTGTGGGCTATGAGTGCCACAGAGGGCCTGCAGGTGTCATGGCCAAAGGGTTTGTGGGCTTTGAGTGCAAAAAAGGGCCTGCAGGTGTCATGGCCAAAGGGTCTGTAGGCAGTGAGTGCCACAGAGGGCCTGCATGTGTCATGGCCAAAGGGTCTATAGGCTGTGAGTGCCACAGAGAGCCTGCAGGTGTCATGGGCAAAGTGTCTGTGGGATTTGAGTGCTACTGAGGGCCTCCAGTTGTCACGGCCAAAGGGTCTGTGGGCTGTGAGTGTCACAGAGGGCCTGCAGGTGTCATGGCCAAAGAGCCTATAGGTTATGAGTGCCAACAGAGGGCCTGCTGGTGTCATGGCCGATGGGTCTGTAGGCTTTGAGTGCCACAAAGAGCCTTCAGGTGTCATGGCCAAAGAAACTGTGGGGATGTGGGTGCCACAGAGGGCCTGCAGGTGTCATGGCCAAAAGTGTCTGTGGGTGTTGAGTGCACAGAGGGCCTGCAGGTGTCATGACCAAAGGGTCTATAGTTTATGAGTGCCATAGAGTGTCTGCAAGCATCATGGCCAAAGGTTCTCTGTGCTTTGAGTGCCACAGAGGGCCTGCAGGTGTCATGGCCAAAGGGTCTGTGGGCTGTGAGTGCCACTGAGGGCCTGATGGTGTCATGGCCAGAGGGTCTATAGGCTGTGAGTGCCACAGAGGGCCTGCAGGTGTCATGGCCAAAGTGTCTGTGGGTGTGAGTGCCACAGAGGGCATCCAGGTGTCATGGCCAAAAGCTCCGTGGGATTTGAATGCTACTGAGAGCTTCCAGGCGTTATGGCCAAAAGGTCTGTGGGCTGTGAGTGCCACTGAGGGCCTGAAGGTGTCATTGCCAAAGGGTCTATAGGCTGTGAGTGCCAGAGAGCACCTGCAGGTGTCATGGCCAAAGCGTCTGTGGGCTGTGACTGCCACAGATCACCTGCAGGTGTCATGGCCAAACGGTCTATAGGCTGTGAGTGCCACAGTGGGCCTGCTGGTGTCATGGCCAAAGGGTCTGTGGGCTGTGAGTGCCACAGAGGGCCTGCTGGTGTCATGGCCAAAGGGTCTGTGGGCTTTGAGTGCAAAAAAGGGCCTGCAGGTGTCATGGCCAAAGAATCTATAGGGCGTGAGTGCCACAGAGGGCCTTCAGGTGTCATGGTCACAGGGTCTGTGGGCTTTGAGTGCAAAAAAGGGCCTGCAAGCATCATGGCCAAAGGGTCTGTAGAGTATGAGGTCCACTGAGGGACTCCAGGTGAAATGCCCAAAGGGTCTATAGGCTGTGAGTTCCACAGAGCGCCTAGAAGTGTCATTGCCAAAGGGTCTGTGGGCTTTGAGTGCCACAGAGGGCCTGCAGGCATCATGGCCGAAGGGTCTATAGGGTATGCGTGTCACAGAGGACCTGCAGGCATCATGGCCAAAGGGTCTATAGCCTGTCAGTGCCACAGATCACCTGCAGGTGTCATGCTCAAAGGGTCTATAGGCTGTGAGTGCCAGAGAGGGCCTGCAGGTGTCATGGCCATAGGGTCTGAGGGCTGTGAGTGCCACAGATCGCCTGCAGCTGTCATGGCCAAAGGGTCTATAGGCTGTGAGTGCCACAGAGGGCCTGCTGGTGTCATGGCCAAATTGTCTGTGGGCTTTGAGTGCCGCAGAGTGCCTGCAGGTTTCATGGCCAAAGGGTCTGTAGGCTGTGAGTGCCACACAGGGCCTTCAGGTGTCATGGCCAAAGGGTCTTTGGGCTGTGAGTGCCACAGAGTGCCTGCAGGTGTCATGGCCAAAGGGTCTGTAGAGTATGAGTGCCACTGAGGGACGGCAGGTTTCATGGCCAAAGGGTGCGTAGACTGTGAATGCCGCACAGCGCCTTCAGGTGTCATAGCCAAAGGGTCTTTGGGCTGTGAGTGCCACAGAGGGCCTACAGGTGTCATGGCAAAAGGGTCTGTGGAATTTGAGTGCCGCTAGAGGGACGGATGGCATCATGGCCAAAGGGTTGTGGGCTGTGAGTGCCGCAGAGGGCCTGCAGTTGTCATGGCCTAAGGGTCTGTGGGCTGTGAGTGCCACTGAGGGACTGCAGGTGTCATGGCCAAAGGGTCTATAGGCTGTGAGTGTCACAGAAGGCCTGCAGGTGTCATGGACAAAGGGTCTGTGGGCTGTGAGTGCCACTGTTGGCCTGCTGGTGTTATGGCGAAATTGTCTGCTGGGTTTGAGTGCCACAGATGGCCTGCAGGCATCATGGCCAAAGGATCTGTGGACTGTGAGTGCCACTGAGGGACTCCAGGTGAAATGCCCAAAGGGTCTGTGGAATTTGAGTGCCACTAGAGGGAAGGCTGGCATCAGGGCCAAAGGGTCTGTGGGGTGTGAGTGCCACAGAGGCCATGTAGATGTTATTGGCAAAGGGTCCGTGGGCTGTGAGTGCCTCTGAAGGACTGCAGGTGTCATGGCCAAAGGGTCTATAGGCTGTGAGTTTCACAGAAGGCCTGCAGGCATCATGGCCAAAGCGTCTAATGAGTATGAGTGCCACAGAGGGCCTTCAGGTGTCATGGCCAAAGGGTCTGTGGGCTGTGAGTGCCACAGAGGGCCTACAGGTGTCATTCCCAAAGTGTCTGTGGGCTGTGAGTGCCACAGAGGGCCTGCAGTTTTCATGGCCTAAGGGTCTGTGGGCTGTGAGTGCCACTGAGGGACTGCAGGTGTCATGGCCAAAGGGTCTATAGGCTGTGAGTGCCAGAGAGCACCTGCAGGTGTCATGGCCATAGGGTCTGAGGGCTGTGAGTGCCACAGATCGCCTGCAGCTGTCATGGCCAAAGGGTCTATAGGCTGTGAGTGCCACAGAGGGCCTGCTGGTGTCATGGCCAAAGGGTCCGTGGGCGTTGAGTGCCACTGAGGGACTGCAGGTTTCATCACCAAAGGGTCTATAGGCTGTGAGTGCCACAGAGGGCCTGCAGGTGTCATGGCCAAAGGGTCTGTGGTATTTGATTGCCACTAGAGGGAAGGCTGGCATCAGGGCTAAAGGGTCTGTGGCGTGTGAGTGCCACAGAGGCCATGTAGGTGTTATTGGCAAAGGGTCCGTGGGCTGTGAGTGCCTCTGAAGGACTGCTGGTGTCATGGCCAAAGGGTCTACAGAGTATGATTGCCACAGAGGGCCTGCTGGTGTCATGGCCAAATTGTCTGTGGGCTTTGAGTGCCGCAGAGTGCCTGCAGGTTTCATGGCCAAAGGGTCTGTAGGCTGTGAGTGCCACACAGGGCCTTCAGGTGTCATGGCCAAAGGGTCTTTGGGCTGTGAGTGCCGCAGAGCACCTACAGGTGTCATTCCCAAAGTGTCTGTGGGCTTTGAGTGCCACAGGGGGCCTGCTGGCGTCATGGCCAAATGGTCTGTGGGCTTTGAGTGCCACTGAGGGGCGGCAGGTTTCATGGCCAAAGGGTCTGTAGGCTTTGAGTACCTTACAGGGCCTTCAGGGGTCATGGCAAAAGGGTCTGTGGAATTTGAGTGCCACTAGAGGGACGGATGGCATCATGGCCAAAGGGTTGTGGGCTGTGAGTGCCGCAGAGGGCCTGCAGTTGTCATGGCCTAAGGGTCTGTGGGCTGTGAGTGCCACTGAGGGACTGCAGGTGTCATGGACAAAGGGTCTGTGGGCTTTGAGTGCCACAGATCGCCTGCAGCTGTCATGGCCAAAGGGTCTATAGGCTGTGAGTGCCACAGAGGGCCTGCAGGTGTCATGGCCAGAGGGTCTGTTGGCTGTGAGTGCCACAGAGGGCTTGCTGGTGTCATGGCCAAAGGGTCTATATGGTATGAGTGCCCCAGAGGGCCTACAAGTGTCATGGCCAAAGCTCTGGGAATTGTGCTTCTTGGTCTCCAAGAGGGGCTGGAATGGAGCTTGTTAGCCTCTGTAATGTTTGCTATGCAAGAGGAGGAACACTGAGAGGGTTTCGTAGTACCATGCCTGCTCACAAGATTTGTAGATTTGACTCATATGTGAGGGAATTGAAAGACTTAGCCTTATGCTGATTACTTTTGGCATTGAGTTGCCCTTTTTAAGCAGACTAAAGCAAGCAGAGACGAAGACTAAGTTTCAGGAGTGTGTGAAACCTTCAGCTGATTGCTCATGGTCAGTGACTTTAGGCTATGAGTGTGTGATTTCTTGCCACTATTTCCTAGTGCAGTCAGAGTGAAGTCAATAGAAATAGGCCCTAATCACCTACATTCAAATTAAGAACCACTTAGTCATCATTATCTTATAATTGGTAAAGAAATGGGGCATAATAACCTTAAAGTTATCAGCCATTATACATGTTACTACATTCAATGGGAAGAATTAGACATAAGGTAAAAAAAAAAAGAAAGTTGGATAATTTATGGTGTATTTGCATGTTTAACTCCCGTTAATTCCTCTACTAAAAAAAGCAGATCTCAAAATAGCCGCTGCACATTTCATATTACGTTTTAGGTTTTGAAACTTTTATCTGATGTGATTTACGTTTAATTATCAAATTATAAGATCTGTCCATGGACAGAAGTTAACTTAGTTTTAAGTACAAAAAATATTTTTTAATGTGGAATAGGAACACCAACACACACAGAAACACCAGCATGCTTTAATTCCCATTTCAGTTTTTCCCGCATTTCTTCAAGCAGGAAAATTCTAGTTCAAATCCCATTTGTGTCACTTTGAAAAATACATAGTTGACTCTTCATGAAAGAATCTTCACTAACACAGCAAAACACCCTTCCCCCATGGTACAAACTATTTTCCTCTAACTAGCTGGGCATCTCATCGGCATGGCTATGAGCTCATCTATCAGGATACAGTCTGCATCAGCTAGCAGCTTAAGCCCATGTGGTCAAATAAATGCAATCCTTGACATGAAGAACATAAAGAAAACTTAACCTCTTACCCACATACTCCACTGATGTTTACTATTTTGTTACAGGTGGGCTCACATAATTCCTGCTAAAAGACATCAGTCTGAAAAAGGAGGTGGGTTCTGTGCCTTACTTGCCCTGTTAGGACAAAAATCAGAGCTCCTTTTTGGGAAGAGGTAGATTAAAGCTTGGTGAGATTCATTTTAGGACAGAAAAATGCACAGAATATTAAAATACCAGATGTCACAGATATTTGAAATCCCTGTTCAAGAAAAGACTTCTTTGCTTCTAACGTATGTGCCTTTAGTTGTAGAATCAAAGAACTCGGATGCTATAAACACAATATTTTGTTTGCTTAATTTTTTTCTAGTTCTAGCAACCTTATCAACTTTAGTGAACAAGTTTTATGTCAAAAAGAATTACAACAGATAGACAGGATTACCTTCCCTCCCAGCCTCCTTCCTTAAGCCCGCGTGCTCTCACATTGGAGGTTGGCTGGCCTGTTTCACACACGTGGGCAGGCTCGGTTATCATGATGATGCCTTCTGAGTTTAAACTAGCTCTAAAGCACATACAAGGGAACCAGCTTTTATTATACATAGTTAATTACTTGTTAACATGCTAACTAAACAAAACCATGGTTACACAAACCAGATGTGCAGCCTACTCCACCTCCGTGTGTAGCAGCGAGAAGGTCAGATACAGTAGACGGGATGAGATTTGTGAAAAGCAATATAGATTCCTTACACTTTGGCATAGATTCACTCAAGACACCAATTAAGACCCAGCAAAGTGAGGTTCTGATTCAGTATATTTATTTATTTCATCACTGTTGAGTAGTTATAGGAGAGAAAATGAATGAAAATGTTTTTTTAAAAAACCACCCTTGCTCTGACCAGGGAGTCGTTCAATATTTCCCAGGGCACACAGGGTCTATGGGGAGTGGTGCTGGGCCAATTAATATGCGCTCACTGGCAGTGCCAGGATGGAAATGGCAGCAGCACCTGAAGAGAGCTCAAGTGGAAAGCAATAACCTTCACCCTTAAAACTAGGTGAGGAATGACAGTGGAGAAAATGAGTAGAAGTGGGACTGGATGAAATTTCAGCAGGCCACTCACCATAAAGTAAAATAATGGAACAAGTATGAACGTATAATTAGGAACGAGGAGGAAAAGGGTGAGGATGGTGGTCAAAAAGCAGCCACCCTCAGAGGTGTGTTAGAGGGTGGTGGAAGAAATGCACAAAGAGGTACTAACCTCCTAAAGCAGCAGGAAGACATTGGAGAAACCATGTGTGTGAGTCATGAAGGGACAACTATTTTGTTGCTGAAATAAAGTCACATGTGGAGAAAGTAAACATCATCAGATAAACTTACCATCTAAACAGCTGTCTACCTCTATCTTATCATATTCCAAAACTTTTGTCATTGTATTTTGAATAAATTACTAGAATAATTTCAACTGGTCCATTTCATTTGCTTTTGAATCACTGGATAAAAGTCTGGCAAAATTCCCACTGACATGATTTGTGCCAGAATTTTCCTTCTGACTGTTTCCCATTGACACTCTCAGTCAACTGCTATCTCAGTTACCACACAATTGCATGCTACCCATGAACATGTTAAAGAAAAACCAAACCAAAACAACAGATAAAGCAGCTTTGCAGAACTTGAGTTTTGTAAATGTGTAAGCGTGTCTTAATTTTACTTCCTGGAGCAGTGAAAAACCTAAATCAATGAATTACTTTTATTAGTGAAGATAGGTATGTGCATGTATAAGTGTAGGTATGACTGGAGTATAATTACATAATTGCTATATCTAATGCAGTATCACTGCACAACTGAAGATCAGGTTATGTGTATTTTGTCTGTCTGAATGATCAAAGCTCATGCAGTTTAGCTCCTAACTTGGGTGCAATTCTCAGCACCAGCAGTTATACGAATGTCTTTTATCATCTTCCTTGGCTTTCTGTTTTCCTGTGAAGAATTCTGCTATGCCATAGGAAACATGTGAGATATTTCAAATGTAGGATTTCTGCCAGCTGGTGATTTATTCCATTGATTACATTGTCATGTAATGGGAAGAGGCAAACCATTTTAACTGCTCATATAAACTGCAGTGGTGAGCTGGTTTCTTATTTAATACAATAAATTCAGTTGCAGCTTTGTACAAGTTGTCTGATGCACTCCAGGCATTACTGCTGTAGTATGTTACATTTGCTTTGGTCCCATACAGTGTGTGTGTACAGCAATGGTGACCACTAACTTGTGTCTGTCTGAATAATTCCAAGGGAGGGAAGCACACGCCATTTGCTGCTGAGCGATTTAGTTCATCTATCACAGCTCCATGTCAATTACATACTTCGCATATTTAAAACAAAAATACATATAATTTTTCAATCTTGTGTTAAACAAGCTGTGCTTTTTGATGGTTACTTCTTCAGTGCCCCAGTTATGTAGATATTAGCACATTCTAAAATAAGTCCTTTCTAAGCAATGTTATTTAGTAATCAGCACTATGCTGATCCACACACAGTATAGCAATACTTTATTATGTTATGCTGATTTCACAGAACTTGTGCCAAGGCTTCTCTGTACATCTAAACACATCTAAACAGATTTTCAGAAGAACAGCTCCAGAAGGCCCATTAGGGTTGGGAGTCTGATGCTAACAACAAAAAAGCAGAACATTTCATTTTGTTCTTCTAAGATTTAGGATTCTAAAAGACCAAGATAAGTCACTGAGACCCCTGATCAACATGAACTGGCATAGGTAGGGAAACTACAAGCTCTCAAATTACCAACCTGTCAGTTCAACTCCTACCTGAATGCTTTTACCCTATGACTTTTTAAAAAGTCAAATGGTTTAACTGAGGAATGGTGGCTCACTAAGTCCTCATGAAAACCTGCACCTGCTTCAGAGTGAAAGCCCCTAAATAAGACAGGAAAATGTGTGACCTAGACCCCAAGAACTCAAGCAGTCTTGAAAGTTTGGACTCTGTGCTTTATAACACTAACCTTTGTTGTTATAAGGCAAATGCTCTGGGGGTTCATTTTGGTCCAGAAAAGGGTTTCTGGGTTATCTCCAACCACTGCAGCACTGGGAGACCTGTGCCATGTTGGGCCTGTTCTGAAAGTTACCCACTGATTTCCTTTAACGCTAGGAGTGTTTGCACCCAGGGCTTTAGATCCAAATTTGCTTCTGGGAAAAGATCCTTTAAATGACAGGGTAAGGAAAGAAGAAAATAGGAGGCAGCATGTTTTTGCCAGTCTTTCTTTTGCAGTTTTCTGTAGACATTTCCCACCCCATCACTTTTTATTCATACAGAGCAGGAAGCCTAGCGAGCCTGCAGCGTATACTTATGTTCTCCTAAAGGAAAAATGAAAGGCATAAAAGTAAGGTGGAAAAGGAAAAAAAAAAACAAAACACAAAAAACCCAGCAAAAAAATATTCTCCTTACTCCTGGGCACCATTCCCCTGGTAAGCATTGACCCTACAAAAGTCTGGGGCTCTGAAGTCAGGTACCAGCCAACCTTGAAAACGCTTGGTTTCAAATGCCTTTTTTTTTTCTTTTTTTTAATCTAAACAAGGCATTTTCCCTTCTCCTCCCCTTTGTCTGATACTTTACTGCACATTACATTATTTAGAAAAATGTCACTGGAGGAACACTCTGTGTGGTCTCATAAAATATTAACGACTCCTGAAAGAAAACTTGAAATCAAGATGCTTTTTCATGCTGGGGTATGTAGTCTCTTTTGTTGGCTTTTTTTCTTTCTTTTCCCTTCATGGAATCTGAATTGCTTGTCTGTCTTTCCCTTGATATGAACTGTTCCTTATATTTACCATATTCCCCTGGAAGAAGAAGGGGACTTCAGGGAAAAAATGGTGTGATGCTGATGGTAACCAAGAAGTGACCTGTCTCTGCAGCAACAGCTTCTGCAGATACTAAACTAAAGTCCTGTGCAGTCATTTATTTTTAGGATAATGTCGATGAACAAGAAAAGTGAAGGAGGGGAAGGAAATAAAAAGCCAGAACAAGCTGATTTCCCAATCAAACACAGATTTCTGGCAATGACTGATTCACTGTTTTAAAGCATATCTGAAGAGACAACAACTGGTTGTAATTCTTTTAAGGAATGGAAAAAAAAAAGGAAGAAAAAAGCACCCACCAAGAAAACCTCCATGTAAATTGAAAAGCAGTCTGCATGGGGGAAAAATAATCTGACCAAAAACTAAGGGAAAGTAAATCTTCCCATAGTAAAGGCCTATAAATTTAGAGGTGGACAGCAGTCCTGAGTAAAGAATACCGACATTTTAAGTGAAACATTTGCTGGCAAAGTGGCCGTCGAAAGTGGTTATTGAACGTCTTGCGAGAGAGCAAATTGTGGACTAGAGGTCTTTCTTATATTTTGTAGCAAAGCCAACTTCCATTGATACCACCTCGATGTCAGCCCCTTTCTGCAGCCATTTGTAAAAGGGCTTGTGATGTGAGATTGACGACTTAAATACTTCATCAATCAATGCTTTAGCCAATGTGTTGTTCAGTGATTGGTGGAAAATTCAAGTAATCCATCTTACCCCATCACCCTTGTTCTTTATTCTCTTCAGGTATTTTCATTTTTCCCCCCCTTCTTTATTTGTTCACTTTCACTACGATCTGAAAGAGAAGCTGGGCCGGGAGGGAAGGGCCTGCTGCTATCTTTGAAAACCTAATAATTGCAGTAAAACTCTTCAGCGCAAAGTGCTGCTGAATTAACTGAACTTTTAATGATCCTAGAGGTGGTCCTGGTGCATGTGGACTAGCAAAGCACAGGGTAAGGCTGCAATTTGCGCCATTCTGTCAAATTAAATATGTCAAACATCCTGAATCATTTATATAATCAACAATAAGGTGCTTATTTCTGCTGAATTAATCGACTAAGTAGCTTTAAGGAAAGAAATAAGTATGACAAAAAGCTAAACAGTGAGTGTAAAGAAAAAAGGGTTTAGGTTATTCATTTTGGCAGAATGGAAGGACATCCTTTGCTCAGAGAAAGAATATTCTTTGCTTGCAAGTGAATATTTATGTTGATATCTGGTACTCCTCATTTTAATCTCAATGAGGATGTCAAATTTTAGCTGCTTACTTCAAATTTTAGTTTAGATTATACAGACACAGCACGGGCTTCATAGCAGTCTAGAGGAATAGGCTTTGCTCATCTAGATTTTGCTTTTGCATCTAACAAAAAATGTTTCTAACAAAGAAACAACTTTTTTTTTCTTTTTTTTAGATATAGGGAATGGTTTTCTTAATATATTATTGCTATATAGACAAACACAAAATTACAAGTAAATACTGTACCAGAGACACATGTTTTCAAAGACTTGAGGTGGCAAAACATTTATGTGTCCATTTAGTTTCAGGCATATGTTTAGATTATTTCTGTTTGCTGGATCTAGTAGAAGTGTTTGCTTTGTTGTTGTGGTTTTCTTTTTTTTTTTTTCCCCCAGGAGATAAAAATTAAGCTATCTTTAGGATAGACCTCTCATAAAATTTTTGATCTGCAATGAGAAGAGTTTATAAATGTTTTATAAAGTATAGAATTGTCTTTAAGTATGTGGAAAAGTGACAGACATCTCAAAAACTGACATTCCAGTGGGAAATCTTCACATGCATTTTTAAAGGATGTTAATTCAGATACCAGCCAATGTGAAGGCAGAGAGTTGTAAACTTCTAAAGTTGGTGCCTGATTTATTCTGAGTTTCACACATAGTTTTTTTGTTAAACATTATCTTAATCACATCAGTTTAAAATGGGACTATAGTCAAAAGGGAAAGAGCAAGTGAGCAAGAATCTAAACTACACTGGCTACTGTGGAGGCCAGGCAAGCCACTCACTTGGTCCTCATTATGCATTTTTTCACATCAACATAAGAAAGTGTCTGGAGAGTAAAGTGAATTTTATGATGCTATTGTTTCCTTTCTGTTAGTTTATTTATTTTCCACTTTCAGGAATCTGGGTCTCCAAGACATTGGGGTATGTGAGTTTGGGATATTCTTAATCTGCAAAATCCCAGATAGAGGCCACAATCTGGGCAAAATACCCTCAGTGTTTGTATAGCAGCAAAAAAGCAGTGAGAAAATAACTTGAGGCTAGATTATGACCATGCTTATATCATGATTTAGTTAGTTTTACACAAGACAGACCTAACCCTACAAAACAAATTCAAGATCGTTCTGCACAGAGAGTACATAAAAGAAAAAAGAAAAACAAAAGAGAGAGAGAACTATTAAAGAGCTAAGAACTACAAAACCAAAAGAGCGTGAGAACGAACAGGCAAAACTTTTTATCCGGATCCACATTAAAATGCTGTACAGACTCAGTCAGTACCCAGCAAGACATTATTGCATTATTAAGCATCCCCACTTTTGGAAGGCTGTAGTGTTGGGATGCCAAATTAGTCCAAAATGTTCAAAGCAAAATAAACAGAATAAGAATTTTCATGACTTGTCTGGACCTGTTATCAGGCCAGTAACGAAAACAGGACCAGAAGGGAAATGTTCTACCTTTCCTCCATACATTTCACCTTTCATTTCACAGCTCCCAATGCAGCATATTGCTAAGTTGATATTTAAGGGACATTTGATACTCCTTCACCTGAATAAAAAGAGATTTCTTTGTGTGCATTTGTCTGTTCATAAATGAGCTGCTTGGTGAATCATTCCTGTCATTAGAAGGTAGATAAACTGCAGGGAGGGAACAAAGTCATCATTTCTACCTCTGTGAAAATGATGGGGGTTTTTTAATTATTAAAATGCAATTATTTCCATTATTGATGAGCGTGATACTCAGGACAGCATCAATACAAACTGTCCAGGACACACACTCACTTGGATCTCAGGCTGGTCTGGCTGCAATAGAGTATTGATGCCAGTGTTTGTTTCACTTCTAATTCACATAATGGATGAGGACTTAAATACAATCCATGGCAAATTAGTACCTAGAAGATTGGGTTTATTTATTTATTTATTTAATGTGTTTATTTTTGTTACATGTAAGTCCTTCCACGATACCAAAGTAGGAGACTTTCTGTATTATGGCAATTAAAGAGCACTAGAATTTGAAACATAAAAGCTGATTAATATTTGAGGTACATTCTAGGTTCTAAGAAACTAGCCGCCAGTACAGGTGTCAAGTTGCTTTCTGGCCCCGGTATTTTGCATGTTGCTTTTATTTTTCCCTATAATACGTACATGGGTATATATTTGCATGCCCATGCACTTTTGAATATAAATAAATATATGCAATTATTTTCATTTTCCAAAATTTTCTTGCTGCTTGTTTCCCATAGTGCTTACAAATCTGACTGAGAGACTGACATGCACTGTTCACATTTTGGCTTTACGAATGGAGATGCCACATCATTCTTTTGGACCTGACCCATGAAGACACATGGCCCTTAAAAGTGCCGAGGCTGAGGAAGCTGGAGCTTTTCTGCGTGGTCGTAGGTGGGCACAGAAGGGAAGCGGGTCTCCTCTACTGCTTCTCTCCACTCGGTCAATGCCTTCCCAGAGCCTGTCCCATCTCTGCTACTCTCTGCTTAAACATTAACAGTTTGAAAAGAAATGCCCATAAATGTGGTTTATCCCATGGGCATTGCAGAATTCTGCAGGTATGCAAATGCTTCACATGTTTGGATGTCCTTCTGAAAACATCCATGCCCTGCCGAGCAGAGAGCCAGGGCAGGTGCGTGTGGGAAGCCTGTGCCTGGCCTGAGAGCTCCTGGGTCTGCCCTGTGTGGGGCGGGTGCTGCGAGGGGTGAGACCTGGGAGAGCCTGGCTTTCCAGTCTCCATTGCTTTGTTTCTTTGGGAATCAAACCCCAGGCTTTTAGGGCAGCAAATGGGCTACTCCAAAGCAACCCCCCCAAAGGCACTGTGAGCCACAGGCCCCCTCATTTTGTGACACAGCTTAGCCCCCCCTGCTTATAATTTTTTAAAACTGCCACCCCCTCCCCAAGAAATTAGGTAGTCACTCATACAGGACCTCAGTATAAGCACATTTACCGGTGTCAAAAGGCAGCTACAGATGCATCTTCCAATTAAACAAAGTCCATTTGTCTTCTGTCTATACCACAAGTCTAATACAGGTCTTCCCTTGAATGTTCTGTGCTACAAGTTGAAAGCATCATCTGCACAAAAAAACATGACAAAGGCTGTGTCCATGTTGACAGGTTTTCTTATAGACGAGGGGATTGGTTAAATGCACAAAAGCAACTGTGCAAAACAATCAGTACAATACAGTATATCAAAAGTAATTAAAAGCCTTCATTAAAAATGTGACAACCAAATAATTTTATATTAGACAGAGAAACCCCTATTGACATTTGGAAATAATGAATAAACAAAATGTCAATTCACTAACATTTGCTATTTAGACTTTGATGCATACTCTTAGCTCTAAAATCTGCTCCTGGATACACACAGGAAACTCCTATTGAAGTCGGTTGGAGTTGTTTATGTGTAGTTGGCAGCGAATTTTGGCCCTCAGACATTTTTTAGTGTTCATTTAAGAGAGTACAGGCTAGCATAACCCTCCGTTTAACCCTCTGTGTGAAGGCATTGCTCTCCCTGGATCCAGACGTCATGGCTAGGAACCATTCTCTCAACACAGACCCCGCTAGCTCCAGCACAGCTTAGGCAAAAGGGGCGATGCAGTCACTGCATTCGCTTGTTCTGTAGGAATTTAATACTGGTATAGACAAGCTAGAGCAGGTTG
Organism: Falco peregrinus; assembly: GCF_023634155.1. NCBI lineage: Eukaryota > Metazoa > Chordata > Aves > Falconiformes > Falconidae > Falco > Falco peregrinus. The sequence goes on along the minus strand of NC_073723.1, from coordinate 102,745,689 downwards.
ATTTTTCCCTCTCAGTTATTGCAAAATCTGGTCTCTAGTATTGGGTAAAACACAGTACAATTGTTGTGGCAGCCTTAAGGACCCCTGTCCAAGATGGATGATGTTGCCATCGGCGTAGCAGGGACATGCCATCACACTCATGACAGAGCAGCGCAAATGAGGATGAGGCAGGTGCTCAGAAGACTGGGATAAGAGTAGCAATCCTAAGAACTGATGCAGATTTGCAAGTGCATTTTCTGTACATCTCCAACTCTTCCTAAGGATTCTTCTTAGATCCCACCTCTGCCTTTTGCTTGTCACCTTCCCAGCCCTCTGCCCAGCTCCTTTCCCTTCCTCTCACAGCTAGGTGGGTACAGCAGTGACAAAGGGGAGCTTGTGGTGGTGGGATGCTGCCACTTCTGCTCTCGGCTGAGCGGCTCACTCCACCAGTGGGTGCAGAGAGCTGGGGCAGGGACTGGCAGGGCTGCCTGCGAGCCACAAGCTGCTCTCCTGAGCCCTGTGAAAGACCGGGGGAAGAACTGAGACCTCTTCTGAACTCCAGGACTTTGGGCTCAGGCCTACTCCTTAGAAAGCTGCTGCTGTTCGTGAAACTGGATGTTGCATCCATCAGAGTTAGCTACAAAGAAATGGCAGCACCTGGAGGTTGGAAGGATTCTTCATTATTAGTGTAAATTGTCAAAATAATGCAGTGTGTAAGAAACAGAGCTGCAGTTCTACATTTACATGGTGGCAAGGAGGCCAGTCAGCAGTGGGTGGTGGTTAGTTCTGCGTCTTCCCTGTGCTCCTCTCACCTGAAATGGTGCTTGATTGTTTTCCACCTTCAGTCGGCAAGGTCTTGAGTACGTTGAGGACTACATGTTTTCCTTTACACTACGCCCACCACATTTCCAACGAGCACAGGCGCACCGTGCTTGGCAGAGCGAGAAGACAGGGAGCAGCCTGGATAGCTTTGTGCGCAATCAGCCATCATCCCTTTTCCTTACACAGCAATAGGGATTTTCCCAGCCAGGACACGCACAGACACTTCCCCACCCCTGTGCTTGGAAGCCTTAGTTTTCCTCAGCCTCCCAGGTCTGATATCTGGACCATTGGCCATAACCAGTGTGAGCACATGCCCATGGTTCACAGTTTGCCTGAACATCAGAGCAGTGTAAAGTGATACAGCGTTTGGAGCACTGCTGGGTGTGAGAGGTCCAAGGATAGGGCTACTTCATGGTTACTTCTCCAGCAGCCCCCTGAGTGCTTTTCCTACTTCAGTTACAGCCCAGAGATTTACACATGTGAAGGAATAAAGATCTGCTCATCAAAATTAGTGTTACAATGGCAGTGGTAGGGGCTAAGACCTTTCTTTATACCTTTAGATTCATTTTTAGGCATGAGAAGGAGCTCTGCTTCTCCCTATGTGGGATCCCAAATATCAGGAGTTTGTTTTAAATAATTCTCTGGTGTAAAATCATATCATTTTCATGGCAGTACTTCCACTGGTGTTAACTGCTATATGCCTAAAGCAGCCCCCAAAATAGAATTTAAATGCTCACTTTTAATGTCTTCATGTAATTTTTAATTCCTGGATTTTAACAAGTACTATCCAATGATAGTTCTGCCCTTAGATTTAACAGTTAAATTTACAGTTTTAAACTGTTTTTATGACATCCAGCTACATCAAGGTGACAAGTCTACTGGTAAAACAACATTTTAAGTACTGCATTTACAGTCAAAAATATTTTTTGTCACTCCTAAAACGACAAATTTCAATTGCTCCTTATTGTTAAAAACAATTTTAAAAATTACACAGTGAGAACACAACAGTCTCTGTCACTGTGTAATTAAATCCCTTGAACTGTTTGCTATATATAGAAATACTGTATTATAAAGTGTTAGTTACCATTAAAAAAAAATACCAATTACATTTATAGTGAAAACCATTAAATTGATTTACAGCAAAACAGCCAATTCACTGTGTTTGTGCATAAAGCTGCTAGCAATGTAACACAAAATGTAGTTTTCATTTTGAACTCTGCAAACTTAGGAAAATTATAAACAGGAAGATACAATAAAGCTAATGAACACCTGAAATGCTTATATTCAATAAATGCTTTTGCACTTAGAAAATACTTCTGTTGGAGAGACAGCTTGCTGGTTTCCAGCACAGTGCAATTCTTTGGTGTGATGAGAAATTTGGAAAATAATTAGGAAGGGTCTGACTCTTCATGAAAGAGTCCAGCTCAATTATGGGCTGAAATTCATCCTTATTTCCAACCTAATTTCAAGCATATTGCAGTGCTTTGCTGGTCTTGGTCTCATAAATGTGGAAGGTAGGCAGGGTGTTTCTGTGTTAAACACATTTCCTATCTGCATATGTTAATTTTTTAATATATTTTCCTTCATAGCTAATAAGTGATATGTACCTTTCTCAATTAACATTAATTCTGATGTTGTATATTTTTAGATGTCACTAATAAGCATCCTGATATTATTTCAAGGTTCAGTTGAAGTGTAAAAGAATTATTTTCCATTTTACCTATGTTCAGTATACTCTAATAACCCAGTAGTTATTTACCAGTTTGTCTATACTGCATGCACAGAAGCAAAAGCTACCTGGCATATAGATTTTACCTATGGCAAAATGGAAATAAATATAATCTAACCAATAAAATCCCATAGCATAGCAAAGTAACTCCATACCTCCATCATAAGTATTTTGTTTTCTTTTAGACATCTTCATCCTCTAGTAATCCACCAGACAATAAATCACCATCATTTTTTTTTGGAAATTTTTTACCTAGCGGGAGAGACTCCTAAAGCTTGTTGATGACATCAAGCCCTTGTTAGAGCCAAGGGGAAAGGCACCTTGCTTTCAGCCTGACTTAGAGTGATTCCTGAAGTGTTCCTGAAACACACCGTTTTGCAGCTGCTGTTCTGTTACACAAACCCACCAATGGATGTATTAGTGGAGAAGATACGGGAGCTGGTGGGTGACACTACGTATTTATTTATAGACATTCTGCCCCTGGTTACATCCGTGGCTTCTTGCTTCCTTGCAAGCAGGAAAAAGCATCTCCCCCTTCTTGCATCAGAACAGAGCAGGGCTCGGTATTCACAACCACAATAGCTGAAGACCTGGGGTAGAGATGATGGAATAATGTGCAGGAAGTAAATATTTGGCTGTGTCTATACAAACATTGAGAAGCAATGAAGAGCTATGACCTGTGTACCTTTCTCACTTTAAAAAGGCACTTTAATTTTTTGAGCTATGACCTGTGTACCTGCTTTCTCACTTTAAAAAGGCACTTTAATTTTTTAAGCATTGGCTCACTATCCATTTGAACTTGCAGAAGACAATCCAGAAATCTGCTAAATAAAGTTTTTTCCCACCAGTCCAAATCATTCACCAGAATGAGAGAAAAACCTCTATGATTTACTTGTTTCCCTTTTAATTTCAGATCTGGCATTGTTTTTCCTGCATAACAATAAATGCCAATTAATAAAATCCGGTTAAAGACCAGCCTGCAGATGCAGCCAACATCTGCTTGTGAATCATTGGTATAAAGAGCATGAATGAGGAGGGAAAAAATGTCCCACACTGGCAATGTATGTAATGAGCTGCTGGGCACAGAGGTGTTAAGAGCCATCCGCTCTTTCCCACCCAGCAGAGGCACAGCCGCCCACCACCCACCGACCACCGCTCAGGGCTGCCTACAGGCACCGCGAAACAAAGGTGAGTGATTCATCTGGAGTCCAGACATTTCTCCTGAAAGCCTTCGATACTCTAGGACAGAAAGGGTCGTTACCAGGAGAGTGATAGGGGCTAACGAGACCAATATGCAGCTCATCTACTTTGGCAATCTCCAGTTTTCAAAACCCAAGTGCCTCTTATGCTCGATTGTTCTGACTGAGGGGAGCAGGTTGTGGGAAATGTCGACTTTTTGTTATCAGCCTTTTCCCCTTAAATATGAGATAGGTTGTATATACTGTTTGGTATATCACAAACAATAAATGAAGCTGGTTCAAAGTGTCTGTGCTAAAATGGAAAGAGAAATACCACACTCAGAAGAAAAGATTAAACCCCACAGAAAATGCAATTATTCCTGTCAGTCAAAATTTAGAATGAATTTTACTGGTTCTCTATGATGCCATGTTCAGATTTTTTAATGAAAATGAAATCAACTTATTTCACTTACTTTAAAACACTGAGATTGGCAGTATCACAACATCAGTGTCAAAAGAGTCTGGTGGAGCCAGCTTAAATCATGCCTGTTTTAAAGTGCTAAAATTAACAGTGATGCATGAGACATGGTCAGTTTTCCTGCATAAATCGTCTGTCATAGATGCCAGATTATAACTCTGTGATCAAAATATAATTGCCTTTTTTTCCTACATTTTCTAAGTACAATCTATAATCTCACAAAATATTTTTACTTTTAGCAAAAGAGGGACCAAACCCCTGATATTTTGTTTTCTTGGAAATGCATTTTTCACAGTCTCAGCTTTAAGGTATGATAGTGAGCTGGTCACTGGCTTAAATGATGCATGTGGTTTCAACAGAACTTCAAATCACTGTCTCTAGCTATATGAAGTATGGAAAGGGTTACATTTCAGCAAGCTTTATCATATCAATTAATGAGCCTTTTCATGCCTTCTTAACTCTTATTTTACTATAAAGTTTTAAACCAGAAATCACTGTGACAAGTTAATGACCTCGAGTTTAATGTTTAAACTGGGACGTTACTTAGGTCACAGCATGAACGAAAACAAAAATCTTTTTATAAACTTCCTCCCTTTCGGTGCATGCAGCCTTCCCCATTCTGTGCCTCCGTGGGTGTCAGCTGGTCCTTGGCAGTAGAAGACATGTTCTTGCATTCTCGGTCTCCATGGTTGTCACCTATAGTGAGGAGAACAGTTAATACAGAACAGGAGTGCTGAGTTCTTCACTAGTTACCCAGACTTGTTGAGGTACTGCCCTGACAGGCTTGCGATTTTACTCATTAGTTATACAGTAAAAAATCTGAATCCTTTCAAGGCTACAGATGCCAGCTCTATCAGAAGCACAAGAGCTTCAAAGTGGATCAAAGCTAACTTTTCTGGCTCCTGGTCTCCCTCACAAAATTCCTGATTTGTGCATGTATGAATGAGCACAAAACTGGAAGACACAAGATTGACGGATTTAACCTTTTGGTTTCAGTGAGGGGAAAAAACAAAAGGGCTGAAAAGCTAAGGTCTATCCCATGTAGACCAACAATCCAGAGTCCCAGAGCTGCACGCACCCAGGGCTTTTTACCTGCATGCATAGTTGTCTTTTGAATATTTTAAATTAATTCATAAAGATTTATGATTTTTTTCATATGGTAATGTTGGTGAAATGAGTAGCTTTTCCCCTCCCTAATATATGAATTCTGTGAGAATGTTATGGGGTTAAACCAGGATTGTTCACCAGTCTTCTTTTTTCTAGTTATGATTCAAGCTGGAGCATCAGTGACATGGTATCCTCCTCAGATAGCGGTGTGTTTGTTAGCTTTGGCTCGTACCCGTCGTGCCTTGGATGATATCTCCCCACGCTCCCCAAGCTGCAGCTGTTAGCTGCTGACCCTTGGCAGGCAATGCCTGGTAGTCCAAGTGGCAGTCCTGAAGCCCTGCACATGTCCTCTCACCGAATCCGTGTGAATGGAGGATGTAGGGAGAGGGGTCTGCACAGCATCACTGCTGAGCCGTTGCCTCCTCCCACGCTTTCCGAGCCCGAGCACAAACGAGGGGGATGCTCCAGTTGCACCGATTTCTACACATCAATGCCTTTTCCTTTACCCGTGCTGCCTAACTCCTTTTTGATCTTCGTGCATTTTACTTCCAATCTAATATGTCACATAATATTAACAGACTTAATTAACTGAGGAGTTGATCCCGCTCTCATTCAAGTCAAGAGGAATTTGGCTTTGAGTGAAAAGGGGAGGGCTAAGATGAGGTAGGGTCAGAGGTCACCCAGTTTAAAGAAATTTATCTAGGTTCACTTTAAAAAACACATAAATCTTTCTCTCTTCACATTGGGGATAGACAGCTAGAGGAAGTAAAAAGCATGGCAAAAGATTTGCAGACAGCTTGTCATTTGGAGGCAAACATAAAAAGAGCGGAAGCCCCCCCCCCTTCGTAAGGGCTTTCCCATTTCCATCACTTTCTGTTTTTCTCTTCCCCTGTAAGGTGTAGAAGGGAGAAAAAACAGCCTGTGTTCAACCAGAACTGGTGCAAATGTGCAAAGATCATAGGTGCCCCACAGACCTGAGGAAGGACCCTCCTGTTGTGTATCCCACAGTCATGTAGCAGGATGCTCACTCATCACATTGCCAAACCCCAGGCGGCTGGAGTTCTCCTGCCAGGTGCCCATCGCGAGGGTGTACCTGCACTTCAGAGCGGTTATTGCAGCAGGGGTCCCCGCAGCTGTCACCGGAGGAGGTCCAGGCTGTAGCTACGCTCCACTCCCATCACATGGGTGGAAGCGCAACTGTGCTGCAGCGGGGGAACAAACCTTCGTGTGGTGCCACAGATGCGCATTTGGCCACGTGAAGGAGACCACACATCCCTAAGTGCCACAGTGGTGGAAGTGCGCTTCTGAAAATGTCTGGCACCAAACCTGGTCCATCACAGCCTTGGAGGCTCTTGGAGGCAGGAAGAGCATGCGGGGGGAGCATTGCCTCCAGCAATCTGCACCCAGCCTACAGGCTGGGGGAAGAGGGGGGGGACATCCTTGAGGTAGCTTGGTCAGCTATAATGTTAAGAGGAAAAAAAAACCCCAAACTACGAATTGATATCCTGTAGCAGAAAGGAGGAAGGACTGATGAAAAATGTACCTGTTTATGCACCCAGTCTACTACCACAGGACAGGGTTGCCTGGTCTGTATTCAAAGGTGAAAATGTCATAGGAAATGGTGATGCCTTCATTCCTTCTCCTGTACTGCCCGCCCCTTTCAAAGTGTGCACACTTTATGGAGGACAACATTTACTATTTATTTAAGAATAGAATATTTATAATTTATATAATATTATAATTATTTATATAATACTACTATTACTATCTCATGCCCCCAAATGCCCATCATATTTTGCTCTCACGTCTACTAGCCTTCCAGTAATAAAAAGCCAAAACACAGCAGCAGCAGCAGCAGCAAAGATAAAGCCCATGATGTGAATGCAGAGACACTTCGTCTGTTGAGTATTTATGAGTATGTAGTATCTGGCATTTGAAAAATCCTTTGGCATGCTATTCATAGAAAAAAACAGACGCTTGCGAGATGAAAGTTTAAAAATATTTTAAAAGACCTGATTTTCCGCTCCAGGCTGGTTTCTGAATGCTGTTCAATTTACATCTGTTTAGTGATTTATTTAATAGCTGTGACTAAAATAATAATATGGAATAACTACAGAAGATTAAACTAAATTTTGTCTTGTAGATATCCATGGAAAACCTCATTATGAAACAGCGAGAGTACCCCATTTACTATGACATTAATACAATGGCAATTAAGATAAGACTACTATGACTTTATTGCTTTGATTTCGGTTTTGGAACTTGACTAAAGGTGTAGCCCTGTTTCTGGAACACTCTCCTGTTTGCACACTGTGTATTTATGTCCACGGGCATGGCAGTGCTAGTGCTCAAGGAACTGTGGAAACTGCTGCTGTCTGAAATTTTTCTTCAGAATTTCTTGTCACTTAAAAAAGTTTTCACCTTGTCACATGTTTTCAAGGCCACTGTAGGCCGGCATCAGGATGTGCTTCTTAGGTCTGCCAGGGGAAGATGCTGATGACTGTAAAAGGGAAATGTTTCCTTGATGTGGGAGTGATGTGGAGGGGAGAGGGAGCTAAGGGTCATGGTTGAGCATTAAAATGGCTGCCAGGCTTGCACTGGCAAGTACCAAGGGAGCGTGGTACAGGTATTTCTTTTTCTGACAGAATGTCCATGATAAAATTACACTTCCTTGACATTAGCTCTTTGATGGGAGCTGGGGTTTTTCCTCCCTCTGATTTAACTAGGAAATTTTCTCTGAACAATCATTTGCAATTTTTTTAAAGGAAAGACTAAGTCATCTAAAAGTAAAAGGTCTTTCACCACGGAGAGTGACTTGTTCATGTGCTGTTTCTCCGTTTTCTGCCACTACATGTTTTCTGTGTTGATCACTAAAGGAACAGGGTGGTGGAGCCAAGGACAATAGCCCAACCCAAACAGAAAAACAAAATGCTTATTCCCAGCTTCCCCACAGCCCCCCCCCCCGAAAATACATATTGAAGCATACAGCCCTTTTGCATTTGGACAGAATATGCTGTATTTTGTCAATAACCAGTTACAAAGGAAAATAACTGATTCACTTTATCCTTATTCCAGTAGCTTCAGCTCTGAGCCAGGAGGAACACATTCCAAAATAATAACTGCTGCCACTATGTAGGTCTAGCAAGCACTCAAAATGCTAAAAACCCCAACCCTTTTTATTGTTCACTGTAATCTGGGCATGATTGAATTTCTGTCTCATGGACATACCCACTGGAGCTGAAATGAGGAAAACCAGTCCCACTGCAGACCTGACATGAGGCGAGGGCTGCCAGGGCAAGGGCAGCACTGCAGGCAATGTCCATGGTCTGCAAACTTTACTGTCTTCCTCTTTGAAAGATTTGTATCATGTGTCTTGTAGGACACAACAAGTCAAATTTTGCCAGCTTAAGACAAATATTCTTTCTCTATTTTCTGGAATTGGCTTTCTACTCACTTACTTTCTTTCTCTGCATCAAATTGTTCAATCAGCTGTTACTGGATTTGAGCTCTTTGCTTTTAAAGCAACATGTATTTTAGCCCATCTTTGCTGAACAGCAACTCAGAAGGCTCACAACGTAAATTGACGAAATACATTTTTCTTCCAAAGTGCAACCAGGCCACTTCTTTTTATTATTATTATTTTTTTAAAATAATAAATGGGAGCCTAAAAGCAAGGACAGTAGCTCAGAATATGCTTGTAATGTCAAAAGCATTTGAACTTTCCTACTTGTTGATGTAGGGCCCATTGTTCTTATGAAAATAAAAGAAAAAATACTGCTGAAGTGGCAGGAGGGTGCTTCAGAGATAACTGTGAGCCTTTGGGGAAAGTGGTCCTGTTTCTTCTCAGCTGAGACCCGCGTCCGAACCCGTACAAGTGTGGTAAAAACATACGGCAGAGATTTTGTAGGTGACGAAGGCCAGAACCGTAAATGTAGACCAGAGAAAGGAAGGACTGTCTTTCTCACCTTTCATGAGCAATGGCACTTTTGTCATTTTTCCTGTGCCCTAAATAGACTGGATTCAGTAGCTTTGAATTCATGACATTTCTTCTCACACTGCTCTCCAGCTGATAATAAGCTAGTAGCTTAGCAGTCTTTTTTTTTTTTTTCTTTTTTTTTTTTCTTTTTAAATTGGCTAGGAAGGCAGGCAAGCTTTACAACCAAAACAATCAATTTCAAGCTGCCGAACCCAATCAGGCCGGTTTGAGAGTGACCCTTTAAACTGAATGTGAAATTGGGAGATGGAGCTCCCCTTTCCTACTCCAGAGCTGGTGGAGAAACCATCACTTCCTTTCGTAAGTGGGTGCATTAATAGTTGTGCTGTTCTTGCAGACATTATGTGCTAACAAAACTATGTGTGCCTGGTTCTGTAGCAGGTTACAGGGGGAAAACAAAGCGAAGGCCATCTGGCTCCACCAGTTTGTATGTATAATGTCCAGATACTAATGCTTAATGCACTTGTAAACGTAAGTTGTCTCTCTCTCAGGGTCTGATTTTAATTTGGGTAATATTCCCGTTAATAATAACATCTAATTACAACATCCATTAAAAGTTAGTAACATTAATTTAACAGGGAGAAAATCTAATAGAGTTCTTAGGGCAGTATTGGCATTTTTCCATTAAATTAATGTTACAAACTTTTAAAAGGATGTCTTAAATAGGCATCGTTAGTGGTGGGAATATTAAACAAATTAAACTCAGGCCTTTAATATGAGGTGGGACCCTATTTATGAATCCAAGCAAAGGTGTCTGCTATGCCTTTCAACCCATTTAAAATGTTCAGCAGGAAGCATAAGGTTGTGCAAAATTCACAGTACCTAATTTTCCTTCTAGTAAAGGCTCAAGTGAATTACTTTTTTTTTTTTTACAGTATCTCTTTTGCTGGCCGTGTGGTCCACACATTCCTTGCTTGGCTGTTGCTGGTTTTTGTTCTCAACAGTGATGTTCTGGCCTATTAATTTTCATCCTTTTTGGTTATTTTGTTGTTGTTGTTGTTTGTTGTTTTGTTTTTGGTTGGGGTTTTTTTTTTTTCCTTTTTAAAGAGGGTAGTCATGAAATCAAAGGATTAACAGCTCCTCCTCCTACTAGGCAGAGGCCTCAATGGTTTTGAAACAAAATCACAGGTTTGGCTGAAAAGGGATGAATTGTATTACGGATGTATAGGTTTTGAAATGCACGCTCTTGTCTAACTCCAGACCTCATCTGCAATAAGGCAGCACTTACATTTTAAATATGAGCCTGCTTGGATGGCCAGATCAAATTGTTAAAGAGATTAATTTTAAAAAATATATTCTTGGTTTACAGGCTGGCTATAGACAGAACTCCTTATAATGCAAACACTGGATTATGCAGATAACATTCCCCTTGGGGTGAGGTCAAAAAGAAAAAGTACATACGAGAGAAATTAGTCAGATGCTTAATCTAACACTGGAAGAGGATCTGCAAGGGACTGTCTGTATTTTGTGCCCTATGTACAATACAAGCTTCTAGCACAGTCTGTTGTTAAATATTTCAATACAGATCCGACAAAATTTAATAAAGCAGCAGTACAATGAAACAAGCAGAGCAGTGCGGTGTGGTCAGACTCAGCAAGCTTTAGTAATGCATATCCTCAAATTTTTAGCCAACAGTTTGCTGCTCCAAGGTTTTCTAAGCAGATATCTGTAAACACACCATATTCAGAGTACCTGAAATAGATACCGGGACAGGACCTAAGCATGAGCAGCTTGTGTTTGACTTATGTAGCCCTTCTGACTATGTATCGTTAGAAACTTATTAAATCCCTGTTTAGAGAGATCTGGTCTAGTGTAAATACTGAAATAGGTATGCATCCAAGCTTACCAATCTTCACAACTCATTGCATCATTCATTAGGCAAAAGGCTAAACCTGCTGGTGAATTTTACACATACCTGGATATATGGTCACTCTTCTCTTATTTGCATATTTGCCTGCAACACCAGATTTCAACCTGTGATGTCCAGCTGTTGGGCAAACCACATGGACTTTTCTCCTGTTTGGGCACCCATAACATTTTCCCACAGCACAATGTGCAACTAATGAGGTAGTGTAAGAGCTGTAGATTAGCAAATGGTTGATGATCTTGCTGATGCACACCTGCTGGGTGGCCCCAGGACAACCCCCTCCTCTCCTGTTAGCCCCCTCGAACCTGGCATGGGCCGGGCAGCGTTGGGCTGCGCAGACCCCAGAGCCAGGACCTGAACTCTGTTGTACCATTCTCATCAGTCTTCAGGGCTCATTAGCACCACCCAACAGTAGAGCTGCAGTTTGGTCTTTTCCAGGCAGCCCCAGCGTGATCTCCTGCCCACACCCAGGGCTGACACACAGCTCTCCTGGGGGCTTACAAGTTCTTCTTCCCTGGACACCCAGCCCTTAAGGGGCTCAGGCAGCTTCGCATCCCCATCCTGCATGCGTTTTGCTGGTGCAGCCCATCCAACAAACATGAAAACTCAAGAAAGCAACAACAGCCACCTAACCCTGTTGCCTTCAGTGTTTATTACAAAGAAATAACTGGAGGTAGGACAGTTGCCTGGAATTTGAATGGCTATTCCTGTGAGTCAAGTTGCTCATGTCTCAGCAACAGCATCTTACTAGTCCTAATTAAAAATAATAATAATAATATAGGATTAAGAATAAAGAATTGAGAGGAAAATCAGTATGATATTTAAAAAGCATCAAAATATACTTCAATACTGAAATATTGAGTATTATATTTACTATAGGTAACAGCCAGGAAAAGTATAGGAAAAAAGTAATTCAAGAAAAATCGTGTTTTGATTCTTGTTGGTAAACTGAATGACAAAATGTAACAAACGAGCTTGCAAATAAGGGTGTTTTTTGGTTTTTTTTTGGTGTGGGATATTTTTTTTTTTGGTTGGTTTTGGTTTTGTTTTGAATCTTTTGGTATCTATTTAGTTACGCTGTTGAGCTGAGATGAGGAAAGAGGTTTTACCTTACCCAAATATTGCAATACTCCAGTGTCCAAGTAGTTGAATGATGCTGTTTGAAAGAGGAAAAAAGCCTAGTATGCCACTAATCAGATTGGTTTTTCTCTTTTTTTCCACAGTAAGCTGCTGTTAGTTGGGAAAATATACAGCCATATGTATCATCCTACAGCCAGAAGTATAAGCAGCAATAATATAGTGTAAATTTATAACCAATACAGGGTTACAAGCAGACTGTAGAGACATATGTTACCTAAAGCAATTAGATTATTATTGTAGTGGTATTAGAACAAAATCATTACAATGTTAAGGTTTTTTTAAAGAAGAACATTTTGGTTCTAAGCTTTCTCCTAATACTCCCCAATATATATTACTTAGAATATATTAGTTAAACTAAATCATCAGGTGATTTTTATGCTAGCAATTTTAAATATTCAAGACTAAAAAAGAAAAAAAACATGTAGAGCCATTGCAAAGGCTGTTGTTTGCCTTTGTACTTTCCCCTGTTTAAATCCATATATTAATTATAAACTATCTGGGAAAAGATACCTCTGTGTGCATATTTACATACCTTCATGTATGGCTTCAACATGCCTGAGAGGTATAAAGAATAACAGATAAAATCCCTAAGAGAAACCAGTAAACAAGCAACTATACTGTCCTCCCTAATGCAGATTTTTCACGACATAAAGGCATTCTTACAGCACCTCCACAACAGGGATTGGTTCAATCAATAGGGATAAGCTACTGTTAATTAGTCTGATCTACTTTAATAACTTTATTCAGAAGGAAGGGGCGGGGGGTGGGGAGGAGACTAGGGGAAACTTCCCTGCTGTCAGTATTATACCCTGTAGAGGGGCCTTATATCAGCAATTCAGTGGGAGGAAGTCATGTGGAAGCATTTCTGTATTGCTCCCAGGAGCATTCATCTCCTAATTTGCATTAAACTAGTAGGGAGTCGACACTGGTTTGGATCCATACCTGCAAATCTTCTATTATGAGATGAAAGTATTAAAGTAAGGCTCTCGGACAGACTTGCTTCCTCCCCGGGCTGCACTGAAGTGATTTTCCTTGCAAGCACGATGAGCTGCAGGGTGTGCTGGGGGGATGCTTTTGGGGGTTTTGGCTTTAAACTGGGAACTTGCCTCATGCAAAATTATCCATCGACATTTCCTGTCTACCTAAAGACCTCCGCCAACCCACCCACTCTGCCGAAAGAAGCCCTGGAATCTCGGACCCCTCCTCCGTGCACCCCGCCCCCCCCCCCCCCCCCCCCCCCTCCTACAGCAGGGCGCGTTAGAGGGGAGGGAGGCAGAGCAGCCTTCCCACAGACGATTCCATTGAAGGGGCAAATTCTTCAGCTGTGTAACTTGGTGCCCTCTGGATTTCCAGAGGGCTACCCTCATTTACTCAGTGTGCAGTGCTGGCCCAAAATATTCCCGTTTGGAAAGTTTTTAGTTTTCCTGGCTGGATTTATACCTGTACATTCCCCAGAAACCGTAGCAGTCAGACCAAATCAATTAATCTTTTTCTCGCAGTTTCTTGTGGTGCTATCTCCATATGTGTTTGTGCATTTTCTATCTCTCCATCTATCTATAATTATACAACTAGAGCTTGGCTTGGAGGGCAATAGCAGTAAACTATTGTTCAAAGGAGACTGCAAATGGCTTGGAGCAGGGAACTGTCTTCTTAATTAGTCTGGAAAACATCACGCACACTTATGGCACTATAGGAATAATAAATAATAATAAAAATAGTTCCTGAAAGTGGGTTCATGTTGCCCAAAGGCAAAGGCTGGGCAGCTGCTGGGAAGATGATGGTTCCCAGAAGTAAATATAAGTGGATAAAGCATCGGCTCCAGGAAGGATCTTGTCAAGCTGCAGATTCCTTCCCAACCTGATACCTGACAGTGCATCTACTTCAGGTATCTTCACTGGACATATTTTCCGTGATAGGGTATAAAGTTCACTCTGCTTTTAAATGACAAGGTAAAAAGTGAGAAGTAATAAGGTAACTCGCCAGGCTGAGCTGAGCAGCCTGCTGCAGAAGTGTCCTTGGTCTGACCTTTGTAGGCTTCTCTTTTTTTTTTTATTTCTTTCTTTTTTTCTTCTTTTTTTTTTTTTTTTTGAGGGAGAAGGAGTGCAAAGGCAATCCAGCGAGACTGCTCCTGAGGCCCAGCAATGCAGTGACAGCCTTTGGAAACAGCTGTGCAAGGAGACTGACAGATTCATCAGGTACAGGGTGGCCCTACTGCAGGGCTGCCTCGCTGAAATGGTTTAAAGCTTTTTTACAGCTGCTTAACCTAGGGGAGAAAGGGAAGGGGCAGAGAAAGGCTGGGGATTTCACTATCAGAGGCTGCAACACTCCGCTCTGCTCTCCCGTGAGAATACTCCTGGAGTCCGATCTGTTTAGTAATGCAAGAGATAGCCTGCCTATTAAGGCCAAACAAAGGCTATTGAAAAAAAAAAATAACCTGCCTGAATACAGCTTATTTGGTGGAATTTACACATTTCTGTAAATGAATTAAATTGCTAGATACTGAAGTGATGTATCTCAGCAAAACCCATTCATTGGAAACCAGCAACAAACATAAACTCAGAGCCAAATCCCGCAGACCTTAGTGATTGCTTCAGCAAAGCTCCCAGCAGTTGAAATGGAAGTTCTGCCCAAGTGAAAACTGTCAGGTTTGGTTCACCATGAGACAGTAAAGCCCACATCCAAACGTATCTTCACAGTTTCTTTGTTTTTCTGTTTCTATCTTGAAGAAATCCAAAAGCACTTTTGAAAAAAAAAGTTGTTTTATTTTAATTTTAAACTGAGGTAAATTCAGGTAGGGTACCTGAGACAATTGCACCTATCCCTGACAGCCTGTGTGTTTTAGGTGAAGCTCATTTTAGGTGAACCAACCATGGGTTGAGAGAGCAAATCTTCCTTTAGCTTTAGCAAGGGCCTAAATTTTACCCCTGTGCCCGAAGTAGATTAGAGGAATGGCTGGTTAGTGTCTGAAGTGACCAGAGCAGGAAAGGTTGCCTTGAGCTTCATTCTGGTCCTCTGATGCTATGAGGCTCTGATGTTGGTGGCACAAAAACCCCAATTTTTGACAGTTCAAAGGTATCCATCTCTGAGGTCTCACAGACTATTGCCCACATTACTTTTTGCCTATGGGAACAAACCCATGCTTCCCAGATGCAAATTCTTAATCACCTGTGAGGTAGAGACACCATAGGTCGTCCACCTGCTGGAGTCAGGCACGAGTTTTACCTGAAGGAAGCAGAAGCTGGACCCACCTGCACGTCTGGCTGCCTGAGTCCACAGCTGAAGCCCCCAGCAGCTGCTGCAATGCCCTGTGGCTGGTGGAGCTGACAAGACCCACACTTCTTGCTTGAATTTGCAAAGTACTGTGACCGCTGCCAGTAACCAAAACACTGTCTGGCACTCTGCTGCCAGGAGCAGACAGGCTGGGCACCGCATTAGGCTTTAATCTTCTCAAGACATTACACAACGCTTTTGTTTTTCCTCTTGGTTTTACATACCTTTACTGTTGTTTTTCCCGCAGGTACATCTTTTGCCCAATGCCATAGGAACTACAGTGCCTTTACAGCAGCTGAAGGTTACCTTTAGGGTCCAAAAGCAACTTCCTTCTGTGTAGCTCCACAGAAATTAAGATGTGGTTCATGGTATTTTTCCTAGTATTATTGACTAACCACAAGGACTTTTAAGGACATGCTAAAAATCCCATTTCACCAGTTTGCTTTTTCCCCTGTCATCTATGTTTTAATTGATGTGGCTGCCTGTACAAGTCAAAAAGGATTGAAAATTGAGGGGGGTGGGAGAAAGGCTCAGAACTAACATAAGGAATATATACTTTTTTCAAAAGTCCGTAGTTATTCTCCTGGAAGATGTTAGCCTACATCCATTTCCAATCAATGAAGGAAAAAGAGAAAGTGTTAAACCAGTCGTGATCTAGAGGATGCAAAGTACACTCCAAGAAATAGGAGGCTGTTTCAGCTCAGAGCGCACCCCGCAAACAGTATGATTAGCCTCACTGAAGAGAGTTTTTAACTGTTGCACGAGAAGGGGAACAAGTGGCTGAAGATGGAAGCTTGTGATGGAGACAAGAGTTTCTTAAACTCTGGCTTTCTTGATGGGGTGAAAAATCTTCCATGTGAAATTAAGCTTTGGTCAAAAGCACTTTACCTTTGGGTAATTACTTTGTATATATCTGAAGGCAAAACTACAAAGCTGCAGAAATTCATCACTTCTATGCAGATTTCTAGAAAAATGTAAGAAATGAGATATAAAAATTCCAAAGCCTCTGTGAGACATGCCATTTGTTCAAGCTGCTATGGAGTGCTGAAGACTGAATTCTAATACTAAAATCTAGATCAACAGTAGCTGTACTGAGATATAGCTAAACCAGTAATTAATACAGTTATCATGCTTATTATTTTGACTGCAGCCCTTTCTGTATGGAAAACACTAATTGTTTATCTGTGCTTATATTAAGACAGCAAAAAAGTCCTGTCAATCTCAGTGCCATTGTTAAGGTGTCATTTCTGACAGCAGTTTCTGTGGGGTATTTTGGGAAGTAAACACTACCTTGGTAATAAATTGATTTTTTTGGATGATGATGATAACAACAACAACAACCACCACCACCATCACCAATAATAATAATAATAATAATAATAATAATAATAATAATAATAATAATAATAATAATAATAATAATAATAGCAACCAAGAATCTATAGGATATACCGATTAAAATCATAAAAGCAATAAATATAACATATTACTGGTAAAGAGAAGAAGCCAGCAGCCTGACTGGAGACTAAGAGCAAGGTACAGATTTTTACTTTTTTAATACTCAGAGATGCATTTATAAAGTAAGCACTCGATCTGAATGATAGTGAGACATACAGGTCACCACCAAGCTAGACCTACAGAGTTCAGAGAGCTAGATCAAGACAAACCAAAAGGTTCGGTGACTGCATTGTGAAATTCAGTATATTCAGAGCTCCTTTACTGAAAAATAACTCCACCTTTGTCTGGAGAATAAAAAAGAAAACACAGCAGCAAAACAGATTTCTGGATCAATATTAGAAATCAGTGCTACAGGTATGACAAAAAGTAGCTTCTTGTTACCAATATCTTATACTCAGTGGTGTTTATATTTCATTTTCTGAACAGCCAGATTATTGTCACCCATTTGCTGAAAATCAAGACATAAGGTAAGTGCTTGGCCCTTTGTAGTCATGTGGAAAACAATTCCCCCTCCCCTGCCTCAAATACTACCCATTCTGTATACGGTATGAATGGGCCACTCTGTATTTTAATGCTTTGTCTTTCTGAAGAAAAGGAATACAGGTTACATAGGTCAGATAAACAATTGTTGTCTTTTATATTGGAAATTATGTACTTTTTGCATTATTTGGCCTTTTAAGCAAAATTCCTTGAAGTTACCATTTGTTTAATCCAGGTACAGGCTTCCCAGTTGACTTCAGTCAGCTGAGACTGATTTTTGCAAGAAATAGCAGCGAATGTGGCCAGTTTTGCAACAATCATTAGTATTTTCCTTCTTCTATCTAAGTGTATAGAGTGGAGTGCTCTGTTAGGTGGTCTCAGCAAGGTCATTGAGGGCAAGGGATGATATAAACAGTCATCCAACAGCATGACAAATCAATCATAATTAACACGCGGAGGTACTTCCTGCATACAAAGCCCACGGAGGGAAAGGTCACTGGGAGGGATCACCGGACAATGTGTGGATATGGGTGCAAACACGTTTCCTTGCTCCAGACCTCCCTTTTGGCTGCTGAGTTCCTGCCTCGCTGTCAGGGCCACCTGATGCTGGAGCACCCTGGGGTGCTGCGGGGAAGGGAGTGGGGAAGGGCAGGTGGGACACCACACAGCCCATGCCTTCAGACTTCTGTCACCTCAAAATGCATGCTGGATGTTGTACATACCCATCCTCAAGACACCGAAACAACCACGTAACACCCTGCTTCCTTCCCTTACAAAGCCAGTGACGGGGATCCTTATGGCTCAATACCAAGTGCGGCAGGAGCTCACTTTTAAATTTCTAAGCAACTAGTCATGGAATCAACTGAGTGCTTGAGGCCCTACACTGCGATAGTTAGGTGTGGGAAGTCCCATCTTGCAAATCTAAAAGGATTGAGGCTTGGGGTAGAACTGAGAAGATGCAGTGGAGAGGCAGACCTTCCAAAAAATGTTTTCAAGCACTTAACTTTGTACGTAAGCAACTATAAATAGCAGTTGGGCATCTACATTCCTTCTCAAGGCCATGCCTGCCTCTCCCCATATTGCACAGGCAGCTATGACTAGGATCTACAAAAGCCAACCTGAAGCTAATTGGAAAGTCCAAGGAGAAAGTTGTGTTTTAGACACAATCTCTAAAGTATTTAGGCACAGAAAGTGAGAAGTGTAGACATGTATTGACTGCCAAAATCTACCGTCTTGAAGCATCTGCAGCAAGCACCTAAGCCAGACTTTTTTTAATTCACCTATTAATATCTTTACTTGAAACAGTAAGAAGTGCAGGATAAGGAACTGAATTTCCCACTCTCTTCCATTATGCAGTGAGTCGTCATTTAATAAAAGGAGAAAAAATTGACAGCTCCTCTTCTCTTCTCTTCTCTTCTCTTCTCTTCTCTTCTCTTCTCTTCTCTTCTCTTCTCTTCTCTTCTCTTCTCTTCTCTTCTCTCTTCTCTTCTCTTCTCTTCTCTTCTCTTCTCTTCTCTTCTCTTCTCTTCTCTTCTTCTCTTTCTCTTCTCTTCTCTTCTCTTCTCTTCTCTTCTCTTCTCTTCTCTTCTCTTCTCTTCTCTTCTCTTCTCTTCTCTTCTCTTCCTTTTCTTTCAGACATGGTCCAGCAAGTATGATACAAGAATGTTTTTCAGGCTAAGCCCTGTGGTAATTGCCTATTTTGTGCATCATCTTGGGTCTCACAAGAAAGAGAAACATGCACATATCTAAAGCTGTCACCAGAAACAGACCCTTCAGCACATGGCATCTCCAAGGTCTTATGGCAGTCAGACCGGGTGTGACGGGAAGACTGAATGTGAAACAAGCATTTGCTTACACAAAAAATCCAACCCAAATACCTGAAATCCAAATGTTTGAATACAGGACAGGCCTTCATTGCAGATCATCATTGAAAAATTTATTGCAAGTACCAAACCCACAGACTCGATCTATTAGATGAAATAAACAATTTCCATGTAGATTAGACATGAGATAAAAGTACAGCATAGCCAATGCAACAGAGATACTTTTAAAGTTGTGGGTCACTGTCAGTCAATTATTTAAAGCTTCTTTTACAGAATAAACATATTTGTTTCTGAAACTAAACACTTAAATCCAGAACATATGATAAGTGATGTGCTATTACCACTAGAGGCAGAAGTCCCAGGGGCTTATTGCAGTAGATGCCCACCATACACTTGGTGACAATTTGTCTGTGTCTACTTCATCTTATCTCCTGACTATTTAAATGCTGGTGACCAGTTTGGTAGTAACAGCACCATAGCACACACCATCTGCTACACCCCTCAGCCTTCACCACCCTCCTCAAACCTTGGAGGGATCCAATCCACCAGGACCTGTATCTAAGCAGTGGTCATAACACGCATCTCTTCCTCTGCATCAGGATTGTTGGGCTTTCACCTTCATTAGTAGATGTCGGGGTTTAACCCCAGCTGTCAGCTCAGCCCCCTGCAGCCATCCACTCACCCCCCTTTGGTGGGATGGGGGAGAGAAGCAGAATAATAAAATTGGAAAACTGGTGGGTTGAGATAAGACCGTGTAATAGGTAGAGCAAAAGCTGCACACGCAGTGAAGCAGCAGGAGACACCCATTCCCTGTTCCCCATTTTCCACTCCCCATTCCCCATTCCTGGTTCCCCACTCCCAGTCCCACTCCCCCCGGGCGGGCAGGAGGGGCTCAGCCATGCCAGGACAGCCGGGCTCCATCATGCCTGACGGGGCCTTGGGGGGGCAAACGCCATCACTCCGTATGTCCCCCCTTCCTCCTCCTTCCCCAGCTGTACATGCTGAGCATGAGGGCGCATGGCCTGGGGACACCCCTCGGTCAGGGGGGGCAGCTGTCCCAGCCGTGCCCCCTCCCAGCGCCCGGTGCCCCCCAGCTGCTCGCGGTGGGGCGGGTGGGGAGCAGAGGAGCCCTTGGCTCAGTGTAAGCACCACCCAGCAATAACGAGAACATCCCTGTGTTATCAGCGCTGTTCCCAGCACAGATCAAACCACAGCCCCACAGCAGCCACTGTGGAGACTAACTCCATCCCAGGCAAAACCAGTGTGGTGAAAAGTAGTGAGGCAAAGAGCTGGAGTATCTCTATTGCAGAAGCAAGCAGTAACTGTGCCAACGGAAAGCTGGAGTTTCCCATCACTAGGCAGAGGCGGTTGTGTTGGTGGCCTGCATCACTTCATAACTGTGGATTTCCATAAACTGCTTCAATGTTCTCAGTCTGGTCATGGACTGAAATAAGGTACTTTGTTTCAGCAGATTTTACACTGAATATGATTAGTTTTAAATAGCTACAGCAATAATACAGTGTAGCAAATGAGGGAAAAAAAAGTGTTTGACACAACAGAATTAACATTCTTCACATAACAGTTATCATACTATATGTTCCTGTTTCGGCTGGCGCTTTCTTCTACGAGTTTCAGTTTGAACTCAATGGTCACACTAAGTGTGTCTCCCAAACGAAGCCTAGCTCCGCTTAGATTCTGAACAAAAATGCATTTACTATGTAACAAACCCAATGCGTGCATAACCAATTTAAATGCAATTTAAATACTATTATGAGGGTGAAGCATAATTAATTTTAAAATCATATTTAAGTGTTTTTTAGTTTGTGATCTCCTGCCTCATTTAACGTGAAAAGAACATCACTAAATCATTTACTTTGCACATACGGGAGGCTTACTTTCTGCTCAAGTGTTTTAGTATTTTTATTCCTTTTTGTTTTGTTTTTTAAACCAGAAGATTTTCCACTGTGCCATATTACATCATAAACTGTTTAAAAAGCCCTGTTCACAAAAGAATCCTGAAGAAATGCTGAAGCTCTGACTGACTTCAATTTAGCAGCTTTGTCAAATTTCTCTAGCTTGGAACGTGATGACACAAATTAGTGACAAACGTTCAGTGCTCTGCTCTTATAAGGCCCATAAACATTTTGGTTTGTACACATAACAGCAAATCTCAGGCAGCTGAAATAAATCCAGCCAGTGAGTTTAAAGGGGGATATTTTCCAGTGCTGAACAGTGACACATCATGGTGCATGATGGTCTCAGGTATGTGATGATGTAGCGTTACAACACAGACACATAAGTGGAATTAGCAGCCGTAAACAAGTATGAGTTAAAAGGTTACAATTACACTGATGAAGCCTTAACATTAATTTATTGGCCAGCGGGTACTGTACACATGTAGCATAGCACCACCCAGTACTTAAGCCCTGATAAAAAGCACATAAGAGTGTATACAACTTGCCATCTAATCTAACGTTCAACTATAATGGAATTAAAGCACAAACATTAAGCAGATTTTCTTAGCACAACGTAAGCACTTTTCTAGTTTTGGTCCTCAGGGTGCTATTTCCCTGAGGTTAAAGAGCATAGGACAGGTTAAAAGACACTGTATGTGACCAGGAGTTGCTAGTTTTTGTTGCATTGTAGTTCACATCTCTCTTCTATCTTATATATCTATATATCTATATATTTATATACATATATATCTCCCTTCTCCCATATATATATATCTTATATATACAAACTTATATAAATTTATCACATATGATGTTTGTCATGAAAATTTCGTAATTTACCATCAGAGAGAGAGACAACAGTGTAGAAATTTGTCATACTTGGAGCACATCCAATGGAACGAGGGCCCCATAGGGTACAGACTGTCTCTTTAGGTGCATATAGATGATATAATATAGTGATGGAGAGGGATGCTTGTGCCGACTCTGAACAAAGAACTTCTCAGATGGGTAAACTAGTCCAGAAAATATGCTGTTTAAATGCAATTACATCCAAACTAAGATCTGATATCTTACATTGCATTGCACAGCGCAGCAGGTGTCATTCAATATCTGCTTGTACTGTGGTTAGCACAAAGAAGCCAAGCAAGTTCCAGTTGCAATGATCATGCAAAGAATAAGAGGATCTCAGAAGTAAGAGTACTGAAGTTTTCTTGCATGGTACGTACTCGAAGAATGCCTCAAGAAATGGTCCCACTACTTGAACTCAGATCACTCACTTCAAGTGGTAGCTAAAGTAATAAATGTATATTTTTTTCCCAGCACAGTTCAGCCCTATTCTGCCTGATAGGACATAGAGCTCATGGGCAGACTCAGCTTGCATACATCTGTGTTCCTGCACTCTGAGGGTGAGTGGGGAGAAGGATCCTACCTTGCAGCAATTCATTTATTGTACCCCTAAAGGGATACATACTTCTCATTAAACATGCCACTGCACATAAAAAAAAAAAAGACAGCCCAAAAGCTGACACATAACCTGCCCCAACCAGATAAAAAACTACTACTTATTCTTTTCAGAGCATTCCTGCACCACAGCACAGAAGACAAGATATACCCTGGAAAAATTTTAAACACAGTTTCTTTTGTCTGTAGCACATACCTTACTGGGAATCTTAAGGGCAATTCAAAGCTGCTCTCTTGAATCAGTAGTACAAGATCAGAGATCCAAGGTCCTCATGCATGGGCACAAAATGTCTGCAGGTTCGGGCAAACCACCTTCTGCTGGCACGTATCATATTGCACATATATATACAACATTGAAGAAAACACTGAAAATATAGTCGCCAACAACACACCAAGCCTTGACCCTGATCCAGTCCAGCCTCTCAGCACATTCCCACTGGCTTCAACAGAATCATGGTTCCCTCTGGGGTATTACCCGAGAGCATTCGATGTGCTCAGTGAATTGCCATATTCATCCTCTTCCTAAAAACCATACATGTAAATTCAAAGTGGTATGGAGGGTTTTAACTGTGCCTTCTGTGGCCTGGGCCTATGTCCCTGCCATTTCATTCACTGAGTAGGTCTGGGCTCAGTACTTCGGTCAAACTTCCAAGGCAAGGCTTGCTGCTGCAGGAAGCAGAGAGGATGCTCGTGAGGCGGCTCTCCTTCCTCCGGCAGGTCTGAGTCACAGGGCTGCAGGGGTCTGCTGCTTTCCAGATGAAATCCAAGTTTAAAGAAGATTCATTCCCAAGGCCCTTGCAGCATGCCTCTGAGTGTTAATCCTGGTGTCCTGGCCAAACTCCAGCCTGGGTGGTTACACCGTGCCTGTTGAAATTCTCTGTGTAGTCTCAATTGGAGATGTCATTCTTCTAGCTCCTAAAAAGTGCTGTGTAATGTTGTTAATGCCTTTCACTGGGAGTGGGGCATTTCATTAGTTTTAAATATCCTCCATATCTGCGGCAAGCAAATACTTGGAAAAGTGCAGGATGACCAGAGAAATGGAAGAATTTTTCAGAATGATATTGGAAGCTATTTTAAGAAGAATATGTAGCACCTTTTCCATGGGCCTCCGTGTTTATTGAGGCTGAGGTTATGCATTTGGTTGCAATACAGCATGGGCCTATTTAAGAAGTCTGCAGGGACCAGCACTACCAGATTCTCATTTCTGCCCACTGGCTCCAGGGCCCACACTGCTCTGTTACACAGTAAAGTAGTTCAGACGATGCATCTGCCCCAAAAGAGAGTAATTTCTCTTCTGTATGTTGGTAGCTGGGCAAGAACTGGGCCAACAATTGTGCTGATGCAACGTATGGGCAATTATGGGGCTTAAAGGGCAGTGGGGCTGGGGAAGGGGCTGGGGGTACCAGGCTGAGGGGGGAGGCAGCCTGGAGAGGAGGGGGCTCGGGGGGGCCCTGATGGCTCCCTACAGCTGCCTGACAGGGGGCTGTGGGCAGGGGGTCGGTCTCCGCTCCCAGGGAAGGAGCGACAGGAGCAGAGGGAACGGCCTCGAGCTGCGCCAGGGCAGGGTTAGGGTGGGGGTGAGGGGACATTTCTTCCCTGGAAGGGTGGTCAGGCACCGGCACAGGCTGCCCGGGGAGGGGGGCACCGGCACTGGGGGCATTTGAGAGATGCGTAGATGTGGCGCTTGGGGACAGGGTTTAGTGGTGGGCTGGGCAGAGCTGGCTTAAGGGTTGGGCTTGGTGATCTTAAAGGTCTTTTTCAATCTAAATGATTCTGTGATTCTAATTAGAGAATGCTTGAATCATCCTTGCTAAAGGAGAAACACCACGTAACTTGGCCCTAAGCATACCAGTGCAGAAAAGAAGGAAGGCTGCTCCTCTAGTAAGGGCATCTGTGAGAAGCAGTAGTCTTGCAGAAAGGATGGATTTTGCTCATCTAATTGAGCACAATAATATAACATTGACCATTTGGATGCCTTTAGTTGTAGCCTTATGCATGTGGGTTTAAAGACAAAATACGTCAACTCTAGCTGGTCAATGACTTCGGCACTGATTGGAACAAGTCAAGTCAGAGTCTTTCCTTGCCCTGATGTGGAGCAGTGACAACGTGGAGCTGTTTTCTCTCCTTACAAGGGTAAGGGTAAGGGTAACAAAATTCCTAATTAAACTGATGATAGAACGGATGCTTGTAATAGTCAGCACTTGTTGCCATTACAGGCCTGGACTGAATTCAGACCATAAAGATGAGGAAACCCATGTGATTCATGTGACCATGCGACCACAGAACCTGGTGGTCTGTACTGAGTCAGTGGCTTGCAGCTCAATGCACCAAACATTAGCATTTTTATTTGCAATCATATGGTTTGGGCCTCTGGGTCATGACTACTTAAAAGACAAATGTTTTTTTTTAACATCAGATATCCACAAGTAAAACGTCTAATTCAAACACAATCTGTTATTTTGGACTTCATGACAAGCATAACAAACTGTCATCCATCTCAGCAACTACACTCAGGATTTTATAGCAGCAGAAGTTACCTGCTTTGCAACACTGTGTGTTCTTGGCCACACTTGTGTGTGAATTTATGTCTTCCATGCAATAATACCCTGAATTGGAGAACTGTGTTGGATTTTCATATGTCAAAGCATATTGGTCCCTTTTTGAATTAGACTTAAGTGTTAAATAGTCTCAAGAATTCATTTTGTGCTCATTCCTTTTCAGTTCAAGATGAATTATCCAAATTGATCATACCACAAACACACTCATTAAAAGAGTTCAACATTTATGATGCATCATGTCAAGCGAGGTCATGATTTAATGTAAGTTGATACATCATAAATTAAGAAGCCAAGGAAACAAACTCCTGAAGGCCAAGGAAAGCATATATTCAAGAAATAGTCTGTAGTGATCTACACGCAAAATCCATTACTGCCAAACAGTATATGTGGATGTAAGTACAACTATAAACTAGGAGTATGTGTGGTACTTGGAAAGGGACGGTTGCCAAAGCTGAAAGCAGCCATGTGTAAAATAGAGCGGGAAAGCAAAAACGGATATGTAATGATGGTAGGACTACAGAGGTTTGATTATGCAACACTGGGCTTTTCAAACTGCACAGTGCAATCTGGCAGGAAGTCTGCTTCATTTAAAATGATCACATCAATAAAAGGTGTAAAAGTAACATTTCAAAATATACTAGGAATAGAGGGAGGGACAGGAAAGAAAGCGAGGAAGTCAAAGAGTAATGTCAGCACAGCATTTTGGTATTATATAAGATACAACAATGGAATACACTGTTACAGGAAGAGATGGGAAATTTCCTGGTCTCAGAGCAGAAAGGGCAGAATTCTGAGTTGCAAATGCATATGAATATGGTTTAAAAGAAAGAAAGAAAAAAAGAAAAAAAGGTAGTGATATAGCATCTTATACAGTAAGGCAATGTTTTCTGTTTGCTTTTCTCTAAGTGTTTTAACAAGTTCTAAGTAGAAGTAAATATTTTAACATTTGAGGTTCTGCACAATTTTCATCCAAAAGCCTTGCAAGAATTGGCTAAGGAATTATAGGAACTACTAATACGGACTTAGCAAATCTTGGCACACTGGGGAGCAAGATAATCCTATCAGTATTTATAAAATGTAAACCTGGAAGAGAAATCGAAATACTAGAAAAGAGCTGCAGGTTACAGTAGGCAATAGTTGGTCATAACAGAAATATTCTCTGTTCATCTGAGTGACTCCAATGGTAAATGCAAATCCTCAACGTAAAACTCAGAGGACGGAGAGGTGGAAAAAGGTAGCCTTTAAACACCGGTAGGCGAGGGACATTACCTAAGTTTTGGCAGGCCATTACCAACATATTCTGCTAAATCCACTACAAAATTAGGCTGATCAATTTGAGAGGGTTCAGAAAAGAGTAATAAAAAATAACTTAAGGCCTGGAAAGCAAATTCAGACTATTCCACACAGATTTTAAGGGAAAAAGATGGTTAACTAATAAAATATCCATAATTCCTGTGATGCAAGTGGGCCTTTGAATCTTCCATCAACCCAAATTGCAAGCAGTTCCCTAAATTAGTATCAGGTTAATTGTTGGCGCAGAAGCTACTTCTGTGATGCGCTGAATGCAGATGGACGGCCCTTCAGCGCCAGCTGGCACACCCGGGGTGGGCAGGGGCCCTGCTCTTCTCAGAAGGGACAGGGGTGAAATTCAACCACATCCTTACTTTTTATTTCCACAAGTAATCAACGACATTAGCTTTCTTCCCAGAATAAGGATGTTGCACAGGACTCTTACCCTTATTCTGGCTTTCTTAGGGGCTGGGTTTTTTTTTTGGTGGGGTGAGTGAGGGGAATGGGGAGTGAGACGGGAGTTGTGCATGTGATATTTGTGCTAATTATTGAGTGAATGGTGCTGTTCTCTATCGAGTGAACTGATTTTGCATTCACACACACCATATCAAAATGTATATGAAAGTGTAGATTACACGTCTTATGCAAATCTGTTTTTATCTTAGTGATAAGATGCAACCTCTCAGAAGAAAAGCCTCCTCAATATGAGAGTGAAACATGTTGCTACTGAAATGCTTTTTTTATATAAAAATATGTTTTCACTCATTGGGATCTAAGAGGTCATCTTCAAACATTAAACTTTGAAAACTAAGTCTCAATGAATTTAGTGCTTTTCTTAAATACGTGCATTTTTCTTAACACACAAGCTAAGACTTTATGTGAGTAATCATTCAGCAAATTCTGACTTTATGAATTTCACTAGCAGTGTTGTGAAATTTGCAGGTGAGATATTATTCATGTCACAAGGGATGTGATATTTGCATATGAACCTTCTTGTTTATTTTTAAAATCCTTTCCATGTCACAATTGTTGAGAAAACAAATTAAAAACAAAAAAAAGTCTTAATTACATAAGAACTGCTTTAAAATTTCCCAATGTCCTCCCTTAGTTTTTATTTCCAGGCAGGGGAGGGACCGAATAGGCTTCTTTTATTTAATCTGCTGCATGTGAACTTGCAGAAGATGAAACTTTTGCCCTGTTCTGAGTAAATATTGGCCACCTCGGAGCCCTGTTGAGGCAGGTTACAGTGTGGAATACCCATTTCTCAGGAAACCCCCATTCCTCCCTCAAAAGGGGCCACTCACTGAAAATCCCTTCACAGTCTGCTACAAAAGCTTTTCTGCTATTCTTCTTCACAATAATATATATTTTACCCTTCTGAGATGAAAAGACGAAGGGGCCCAAGCTAAGAAAAGTTGACCAGGAGGCTGGTGACAGCAGTCACTTGAGATCCTTTCAGAGATGCTCTCAAGCATAAATATTTAATCTCCTTCGTTCCCCTTAGTGTGAATAATTTTTTTCCCCTTCAAGTATCAAAACAAAGTTATTGAAATGCATATAACCCTGATATTTGATCCATGGCCTCCAAGGGTCAAATACACACTGACCAGGCTCTTAAAGCCTGCAGAACTTTCAGGTGGTCACTTTGCACACACCAGCTCATCAATCAAGCAATAATCAGCAGGACAAATGGGGGAAGATGCTGGTACAGACTACTTAAAAGGCCTGGGCAGCTGGTCCACTTCAAGAGTCCCCTTTATATAGTTTCAGCCTTTAGCCCTCCATGTTTGAAGGGAATTAAATACACTTGTTAGTTTCAATAGTTTATCTCCACATCTGTTTGCATTAGCAAACAAAACTGTTCTTGCTTCAGCATCCCTCTTCTAATGGTAGGATCACTTCTTCTGAATTAAGGAGTGCCCTGAAAACACTTCAGCAATTTCAGTTTTCATTTAAGGCATGCCACACATCCGATCCCCCTGCCCCATCTTGTCTTTGTAATAACTGATTTGGTAGAAGCTGAAGACAGAAAAAGACACATTTAACCTAAATAACTTCCCCTCCACAGAAACAGATTATAATAAAGCTCATTGAGTTCATACCCTGAAATAAAAAGCATCAGTGCACACATATCTTGAACGGGGCTAGTATTTATTTTCTCGGACTGTTGGCTGGTCATGTTGATGACAAGCTGGTAGTGATTCTGAGATGTTGATCGCTTCTGTTTATCAAGTAATATATGCCGTGATTATTCTTAGCTTTGCAATAGAGGAGGATGAATTGGTTGGCAGCACAAAGTATGAAATCATTCTGTCTCTCACCAAGGAACAAGCAAAACTGACAACCTCCTCCACTCCCAGTATGTCATAATTAGAAATTAGAGCTGGATCAAACTGTTCACTACAGCTGTAAACTCTGGCAAAAGAAAAAACCCTCAAAAACTATCTGTCATTTACTTAATAGGCTTCCTATTTACTGCGGGCATGCTGAAATTAGGGACTGGGCTTTGGAGCACACACAGAGCATGATATTCCCAAGACTTTCTAGAGGTTAAAAACCTGCTTTAAACTGTCTCTCTTTTTTTCCTTCTCTTGTTATATTTCAAAGCGAAAGTCAAAAAGGGTTTGATTTTTCAGAATTTAAAGATGAAAATGTGGTGGATTCTCCTGACGCTGAAAGCACGTGGTGAACACGTAGCTGAAACATGCAGTCTAGGGAAAAGGAAAACATTAGTGGAATGGGAAAGTTCAAACACTGGATCTAAGAAGAACCTTGGAAATTGATTGCCTTCTGAAATTAAGTTATTACCTCAAAGGTCTTCTCCAATCTAAATGATTCTAAGATTCTATATTCTGGGTGAATGTCGTGTTTTGGGTTTTTTTAAAGGAAACAGGAAGGAAAGAAAACAATGATCCGAGTGTTTTCCTTCAAAATGCCATTATCAGAGAAAACAGAGTTAAGCAGATACCGCATTAAATAAAAATAGCAAATAATACTGGGAAAATGGAAAATCAGGGGATTCGAGCCACAGGGCTGCCAACCCAGCTTCTTCGTTTGCTGTGGGGACCAACCTGGAAATAATAAAAAACCAGTATGGTCTGGTTTTTATCTGTTTTTTAATGTTTTTAAAGTCTTTAAGTTTGGGCCTGAGTGTTTCCTTATTGTCAACGTACAAGAGCCCACGGGTGTGATCACCCACCTGGAGGTGTGGATGCTCTGCACTGAGTACAGGAGAGGCTTTAGGCAACAAAATGGCCACTCATGGCAACTGTAGGTGGTGAGATGAACGTGGACTTAGAGATGGCCAAAAAGACCTTGACACACATGGGTCTCGTCATACCTTAGGAAATTAAAGAACGGCGAGGAAGACTCCCAGCTGCCAGTGGCAGATACTAATCCTTCCTCAGCACAGCCGCTGGCCAGTGTTTGGCCCAGGCCAACATCAACTGAACACCCTCCGAAACACGGCGTGGGAGCAGCCATGTGCTGGGCACCCTTCCCAGCGGGCAGAATGCATGGAGCAGCCTGCTCTGCCAGCGGAGCAAGCCGACTGGCATGGACAGAGGTTAGACCGCACGCAGTTCCCATCATCACTTTCCAACAAAAGCAAATAAATGCAACTGAAATTTTTTGATCACTGTTTGAGGGGTGGGTTTTGTTGACTGTTTTGTTGGCTTTTTGTTGATTTTGTTTTAAAGTTTTGAGAGATGGACAAGTAGGGAAACCTTAGACCCCTAATTTTTTGGGGGTCTATAAATCAGTTATAAGCCTGTTTAATGGCCTATCACCTAAAGAAAGCTACTTATTTAAAGGCCACAGTAACCTTATTTTCTGTTTATGAACCCAAAACTTAATACTTCTGCTTAATTGGAGTATTTCTGTTTAGAAGAAGTGTGCTGGTTAGGATCTGAGTGCAAGAAAGAATAAGTTGCAACAGCAGTGATACAACCACAGTAATATAAATGTTAAAGTAAGTTTGTAAGCGTGATTTCTGTAGCTCATATGATTTAGCAGGATTAACTAAAACACAGAGTACGAAAAGTATTTGAAGAGAGTAGGTTATTAATATCTTCCCCAACGCAAATGTTTGTTTGTCATCAGCTCTCAGGCTCTGATAATCTCTATGAAAGAAAAGCAAGACAAGAACCTAAAGTGTTCACAGAAAGCTGAATTTAGCAATAAAAGTATTAACCTACGTCTGCATTTCCACTGCAATTACCTGAAATCTGGCACCAACCAGTAAAAGTAATTAGTTTTTTGACCAGGCTCTATTTTACCTGGTTGAACAGGATGGCTGAGACGTTACTGTACCTATTAACGAGTGATGCCTCATGAGAGGAATAAGCTACCATAAAAATATTCCATCATAACTGCTAGATGTAACAGGTGACCTTACAGGCACAGGAGGAGGTGACAGGCTTATGAAATTAGTATCACTGTCAAGCTGTTTGTAATCCAAGCCCTCTGCCCGGGGGCCCAGCTTTGCAAATGGGCACATAATCAGATAGAAAGGAGGCAGAGGTGGGGGGTAGGAAAAAGGGTAAATAGCCCTCTTTTGCTGTCACTTCTACCAGGGGTCCTCAGCAGCTTCTCTGCTGCTGGCTGGTTGGAGAATTAGGAGTTCAACATCTGTGCAATGCGAAGCAAAGCTGTACCTGTGCCACTGCTGTGCGAGGCACGGAGCATGCCAACTGCCCAGCTGCTCTGCTTCAGGTAAGCCAGAAAAGCCATGAAAAGAGGTGATGCAATGTGCGACCAGCCGGGCTGCGGGTGGCCGGGAGCTGGGTCGCCTGGCTGGGCACTAGCCGTGCCGCACGCTGTGTCCTTGCGTTATCTGGTCTCTGCTGCTGGGACCAATTGTTCAGGAAACAGGGAGTGTCCACCAGGCTGATTTTTTTGTTTTGTTTGAGATTTCATCACTGTACTGAAAGCTGAAAAGCACCTCAACACTTACTCTTGTCCAAGTCATGCAGTCCAAATTGCACAGCCTCCAGTGACAATGAAGCAAATTGTGAGAGGTCAGATTCACTCATGATTCCTTTGCCTGATACTATTCGTGAACGGACAAAATACAGTGCATCCCTGACAATTAAAACCCAAAATTAAAAAAAAAAAAAAATCAGCATAAAGGTGTTTTTCTGCAGTTTAAAGAAGCAGCAAGTGTTTTTTCAGACTCTGTAAATCAGCATTACTTCATTTGGTAGTTGTAATTTATATCATTTTGTAATTCATTTTTTATGCATGTATCATTTGTATCATTTTATCTAATCTGTAAATCTCAATAGCAATACTGTTGTGTCAGTTTGAGGCAGGGGAAGCACCAAATTATGTCCAGGCTGGTTTATTCCTTATTTTCCATGGTAAAAGCCATGCATTTACAGTCCATCCTCTCTACTCTATACTACTAACTCACACATTAATATAATATCATGTCATGCTCAGCTTTAAGAACCCCTGACCTATCTATTTTTAAGTTGCCTAAATTTTCAAGTTGTGTATATTTTTATGTTATATATAGTTTTAGGCTGTATATATTTTTAGGTTATATATATATTTTTTAAGCTGTATACAGCTTGCTCTGGTGTCAAAAATACCACTGGTGCTACATTTCCTATCGGGCTTTGTCTGCTCTCCCCCCCACCTCCTAGACTCCAGTAAAATACACTCCACTGTTTGGGATTTCCCATTCATCCCGGCTAAAACAAAGCCAGCAAAGTTTCCCCCACCAAACCGTGTGCCTGTTTTGAAGAGGCAGCAGCCACCGGCTCCAGTTTTGTCAGGGATGAAAAGGGGGCATCGCAGCTGTAAGGCAGCGCAGACGTGTGAAATGGGTTTCACACGCTGCTCAGCTACCAGTGGGGTGGCCATGTATGGTTCAGCCTGTGCTAAGTCAAGAAAAGGAAAAGCCTTCAAAGCCACGCCAGCCATCACCTCTTACAAACCCTAAGTACCCCTTTTGACTGCTGTGGCTTTGCTGAAAATAACACATTTAGTCATTTGTCATAATTATAAGAGCGGCGGTGACAAGGAATGTGGGCCCGTCTTTTAGCGCTGCCAGGCTGGCGGTGATGCAGCCAGCGGGGGATGGCTGCTGCCAGCAACCCGCGGCCGCCTTGCCAGCATGCTCCTGCCGAAAGGTCAGGCGTGACCTCTGTGAGCAGTGCAGCCCCAATGATTGATCAGCTCGCAGCAAAACTAATAATTACATAGCTCTTCATTTCCATTTGTCTTCCTAACGTGAGATTTATCCCGGTGTGAAAGATGCAGACCACGCAGGAGTAACTTGGGAAGCCAGACACCTACTGAAGCCCCACAGGTGCAACTCCAACCCCACACCCCGCCCCAGCCCTCTGTAACTTCTTGCTCTCTGCAGCTATTTCCCAAAGACAAATGAACATGTTCCTTTGTGGTCGTATATATTATTTCAACATTTCCTTTTGTATTCCTAAGTGTAACCTGCCAAACTCAACCGATCTTACCCAATTTGCCCTCTCCAGCCACTCTCAGTGCACGTTAGTGTTATAATGTGTTTCTGTGACCCACCAATCTCTAATTTTATTAGGAATATGCGTTTTAACACCTTTTTAATAAGAACATAAATATACTTCCCCCCACTGCCATCAGTTAGCTAGGACCTTCAATATTTTTGTAACAAGTGTTGCTTTCTCACACAAGGAAAAGACCTTCTGCCCCCTCAAAGGAATCCCGAGCTCTTCAGGAGAGTAGAGCGCAGATTCCTGCAGGGATTGCTGCACTTGCCAGAAGACCTCAGCAGAACATACACCCCATGCCCACAGCATGTAAATACAGGGAGGGACATGTCAGGGTGGTAGAAGGCAAACCTTTCTGCTGACAGGGTGCATGCTAAGAGTATCTGAGTAACTCAGAGTTAGTTTGTGTAAGTAAAGTGGTGAAAGAATGGAAGCCAAATTGTTTGAATTTCTGCATTGCCCCTCACCCTGGCCAGCAAACAAGGACACATCAACAGAGGCTTTGTTTGCAGGTGAAGCATCAGTGAACATCCTGAAGGTGCCCTTGGGAGAGGTGACACAGAGGAAAAAAATCATGTGTACACACACAGAGAGACACACACATACAGATGCACAGAGTCAATTCTAAACAAGGACTTCAGGTCACAGTCACCACAGGCTGAGATGCTCTGAGACCCACTTGCCTTAAGCCGACGTTCTTAGTCTCTCAAGCCAAGGCAACAGCTGGCTGCCAGGGTGCCCCACTCCTCTGCACTCTACAGCCCAAGCTGCAGGAAAGATGTGTATATCCAGACCAAGGAAGAAAAGAGTTGTAGCAAACCCTTTCTTTGTGTTTCTGGGATACGGTTTACGTGTGCTGTAGCATGCCTCGTGGGGTGCCAAAAGTGCTCTGGCCAGCTGCATGCTCCTGACAGCCTAACGCTTCTCAGGAGTCACACCGATCAATACACTGGAAATACCATATTTGAATCTTTATTTACTTGAAGTGTTCACACTTGAATCTTTCTGATTTGCCAGGTAATGAGAAGGCTCTGATGTTTGCTTTTTTACTGTGGAAAACTCATCCAAGCATATTTACAAATCCTCAGTTAGTGAAATTTGGTCAGTAATAATCTAGCACTGAGTAGCATCTTCTGTGAGTAGTCAGTAAAATTATCCTACTTGTGAAACAAGCCTTGGTTTGCAGCAGTAAACATCCCAGACTTGGAATCTGTGTTATCAAAAACCTGGCAGCTAAATCCTTACGGCTTTACTTGCTTTTTTTGTGCAGCCTATTCCTTTGTGGCATTCCCAAGTAGCATCCATAAAGTGCCTGAGGTTGGGACCCCAAGATTGTGCCAGATGCTAGCAACATCTCATAAGATGGTAGCAGACAAGCAGCATTAAGTGAGAAGAAACACGTAAAGACCAAAGAGTGAGCTCAGTCTTTGTTGACTATAGCAAACACACTGTGAGGGTCTGCTGAGACTGTCAAAGATCCAGCTTTACCCTCCCAGGTTTGTTTCTGTTTTGCTGATTGCACTGCTTTCTTGAAGCTCATCCACAGTGCATAAAACTTTCTTTTCATTTAGAAAGAGGTCTCATGCTCTATTTTTACTGCAAGAAAAACAACTGATTTCCCCTCCCCCTAGCAAAAACCGGTGCAGGAACCCAGTCCCTGGCAGCTGCTGCTGACTTTAAGCACCATATATAAGGTATTAAACCACCCACTTTATGTTCTAATAACATTAACAGTCTCACATGAACCAGGACATTCAGGTTAAAGCTGAAATTCTCTCCTTAAGTCACCACATTGTGTCTAGGTACAGTATTGCAGCACTTAATCAGGGGGCCTCAGAGCAGTGGGGGGTTCATACCATATGTGCTATAATACCTAAGCACAGCGGGGTGAGTTAAGGACAGAGTTTTAAACTTAACTGAATTTCTTAGGGTCTGCCAGTCCCATGCTTAATGTTTTTGAAAAAAATTGCATTATGTGTTTCTGGAGAGTTACTTTCCTCTTGGGGAAAAAAGAAAAAAAAAAAAGACATGTTGTGGGTGTGGGGCACAAGTGAGGATGATTTCTCAAGAAAAGATGAAAGTAGGCATCCAGTGCCAACCATCTACAGTGTGAGCATGGACATGTTATTTTACAAACATTTACACAACTCCCATACACATTAACTTAATCCAGGTGACTGTAATAAAGCTGTATTAAAAATACTGTTTCAGCATGAACTTTATATTTTTTAAGCCATTTACTCAAATTATATTGTGTTTGATTTTCTTAGTGTCTTCCGTTTGGTGACCGCTGCAAAGCATGCTCTCTGGTGAGATGCTTACATCTTAAAAATCAATACAACGTGGTAGATTTGTGCTTCTTCTTGGCAACTCTGTTAGCAAATATATATATCTTTGCTATGTATTAAACAAGTTTCAGATTCAAAATTGATCCTCATAGAGACTCCATAAAACAATCAGCCAGAAGGTGAGGAGACAAAATTTCCCAGTGAAACACTGAATTTTCCTAGGGCAGGCCTACATAGCTCCCAGTGGTATTGTGGGAAGACAGAAAAATAGACCCTTTACGCCTTCCTAAAGTAACAGAAGATAAAAATATTTAAGCAATACAACACCTACACATCCTCAAACCTACAAAAGAACAATAACAGAAGCTGAACCAAAACTGTACAGCTCGGATTGTTTTCTGGAAACAACAACACTTCTATAAGTTACCTCTCATCTGTGGTTAAGGTGAAATTTTTTGTTTGTTAAACAGTTTTCAGTCTTGTCTAGATATCTACTGTTCCTACAGCAACTCAGCAAAGTAAATTTCCACAGTACATACTACTTACCTCCCCCTCAAAAGAAATTCACTGGCCCTTGAATCAAAATCCCTTTGCACACATAGGGGTTAGATACTTTGCTGGAATTATTTATTATGGCTGCATCATCTGCGAGTGAAATCAATGGAACATAGTATGAGCACCAATCCAAGGCGTGTTGCCCTTCCCTCACTAAGGCAAACTTGGTGTGAGTTCTGATATATGTTATACCTTGGCAAACCGCCGACAACTCACCTGAGGATTCTTCATGTGGGAAACCAACAAGGTCTGGAGGGAATGTGTGAGACAGGCATGTGAAACGCACCCTCAAGAACAACCGCCAGTGAAAACACAAGTTCACCTCTTCAGAGAAAAGCTCATTAAAAACTTGCAGATCTCAGTGGTTTTATTGCAAACCAATCAACCTGAACCTGTAAAGGAGCCTGACCCCACCAGATTCATGGGGCTTCTCTTTTTGACTTTACCTGCTATTGATAAGAACTGCTTTCAAAGGTTCTAAAATTAGCTCCGTGCATCAAAGGATGGTTACAGCATGGCTCGGCGATGTTGCAGTTTTACATGTTTTGCTGTTCTGTGTGTGTTCTCTAATTGGAAAAGTAACCCTTCCAGCCAGGAATCGGTGACTGAGTTAACTTTCCTCCTGGAGGAGTGCTTGGAAATTGACTTCCTCATAAGTTGAGGTTGTTTCCCTGGGATGCAGGTGGAAACTGGAGTGTAGTTCTCATAAAGTTAACAAGGTCACTTTGCTGGGCTCAGGCCTCACGTAATTTCAGTCACCTATTGCTGACGAAGGCAGGTAACGTTCTCTGCCACTGCAGATCAGATCTCTGAAACCAGGGCAGTCATCTTTTGCAGTTTTAACCCACCAAACCCAAATGGATTAAATATGTCCCGAATAATCAGAAACAGAAGTGGTTTAAAAAAAAAAAATAAAAAAAATCTAAATGCTTGTATAGTAGTATAATAAAACGAATATTTATGGTGGGAAATAATTCTGTGCTTTTCTATTTAAGTGTTTTGTACTGGAAGATCTAAACACATTCATAATGACATCAACATAAGCAGGCAGCACCGAAACTATAGACGTGGCACTAAGTTACTAATCCAGAAAGAAGGCACCCCTATGTCTTGTTTTTATCTTTAACACCTTTTAGCTTCTTTTCCTCACACGTCTACACTCCCTGCTTTTAGACTGGAAGAAACTGTGAAGTGGTAAAAGGAGTTTGTGCTCATAAAGGTTTGATGACTCGACCATCTGGCTGGGAAGGCTCATAAAGGAAGCCCTGAGGAGGTTAAGGAGGTCAGAGACTACACAAGCTGGGGCTGAGGTGGGTCCCTGTGCTCCTCAGACTGGCACCCAGATTCTGTCCAGCTGGTTGTAAGGTGCTCTCATCAGCCTCCAAAGAAAAGTGTCTCTGCAGACTGCTGATAAACATCCAATTCTTTCTATTGCTCACTTTCATAATTCTATGGGAACAGAAAGGAAACCTCTCTGCCCATATCCCATTGTAATCGCTTCCATCCTCTCCCAGCACTCAGCTCATTAACAAGTGACCTGAAGGCAGGGGAAAAAACCCACAACTTTTGTATAATGGAGCCTTGCTGCGTAGAGACTATAAAAATAAACAGGCCTGGTTCACTTAAAGAAGAAAAGAAAAGAAAAAAGAAAAAAGAAAAAAGAAAAAAGAAAAAAAAGAAAAGAAGAAGAAAAAAATACAGAAATGATTTCTTAAAAACTTAAGATCACCCAATTTTAAAAGATAGCTACGTGAAGCGTACCTGGGTAGTATGTTCTTGCATTTTCAATTTATTTTTTCCTTCTAGAAATGTGATCTAGAGCCGCAACTGTTTACACCACAATTCTGTGCTATATGATGCAAAAGCATATATTTAAAACCTGCACACACAAAGTTATAGTCTTCTGCTGTACCGAGTGCCCTGGCAGCAGGTAAGTGCCCAGCATCAGGTTTATGAATTGCAGGCTTCATTAGTCTTAAAATGGAAACAAAGGAACATGCGTCCTAAAAAGTGTCATCCTTCATCTGAGAGGGTAGTGCCTGACACATTAGGAATCTATATGCTCAATTAACCACTGGCAGGCTCATTTTTTCTGTGCCTCTCACTCAGCCTCTCCCCCCACCCCTTCCCCTAACCACTGCACCCTTCCCTCTGACCGAGCCCTCCAGCCCTTGCATTGATGGCCCCGACTCTGCACACTCTCAGTTGCAGGGTGGCTGGGGGACGGGGGGTGACTTTTAGCTGCTACTTGTTCTCCCTCTACCAGTTTCCAGCGAGTGGCCAAAGACTCTTATTGCTGTGTTTTGTTTTTGATTACCAAAAGTGAACACATTCAGATCCTTTGCCCTTAAAAGTTGGTTCACAAATTCAAAACCTATCACAGAAATTAACATAGTTTGATGGTTAAACTGTTGTATTAATTGCTTTCAAGATCAAGGACACATTCTGAGGAAGCAAAGTCATGTATGCTTCTTTTCCATAAAAAATAATATTTTTATCAGTCTAAGACCAGTCTGTGAATCCAACATTGGAATCTGCCCATGATTTTGTTTGGTTCCCCCCCTCATTTAAATACAGTCTTACTTTTACGGGCAGCCCTACAGAAGCACTTTCAGCAGTCACAGTTTTGGATGGGAGGAATAAACGGGAAAAAGCCAAACCCTGAACAAAATAAGAGAGGGAAAGTTAACAGGTAGGAAACACAGCCAATCAGAACAGAAAGCCAGTGTCCTAAACGGTTAATCTTCCATAACTATTAGCATACACATGATTAACTGTATAGTAGACCTGATTAAGTGTGTCTGTACATTATGCTAATCCCTGTATGCTGATTGGCTGACCTGATTAATGGTACACCAGGCTCTGTGTAGCCATGGCAGGACGATGCGCTGGTCTCAGCCGCTCTGCAAAGAAAGCAGGGGAAAATAAGAGAGCAGTGTGCAGCCAGTTACACAGTGCCAGCAAAGAAAGGGGCGAGAGGGAGAGGTCATACTCCTTGTGTCTGAACACTCATTTGAGATAGGAAGTTTGAGGGAATGAACTTTTACAGTTTTGCTTCCTAAAATTTAAATCTGTCTTTAGAGTTATTTTTGGGTGTGGGTCAGACATTTACTGATTCTAGAGTTTGCCTGTGCTTTTCCCTGTATACCTCCTTACTACAGGAAAACATAAGCACTCCGCACTAACTGCCTTTAAAAATCTTTTCAAAAAACTACATTATCACCAGTCTTGTGCTTCTATATCTTGCTGAATGCACAGAATATGCAATTTTCAAATATACTTTTAAAGCAATTAATTTCAGCTAGCTTTTAAAGGTTGATTCAAAGTATTTCTGAATTCTGCAGAGGATATGAAGTCTCCAGAGGAGACTTCAGTGGTGGTTTTGGGACTGAGAGGTTAAGTGCTCTAAAGATAAGCACCTGAAAATGCAATTCATTGATGCCCCTATCCTGTCTGCCTGTAAAAACAGATGATGTATATTTAGCTGTACGCTCCTGCCTGCTATTGAGTTATTGACACTGAAAGTCAGCAGTCTTATTAAGCTGAAAGGACTTGCTAAATGGCTTCAATAGAAGCCTAATGTTTAGACAAAGAAGTTAAAACACAGCGGTGCCTCGTCTCTTTCTCCCTCAAACATGCCCTGGTCTCCATGTATTAGGTAGGCACCTAGCATCTAAGAAAGTAAAAATGCACATGCACATCAGTGTAAAAATCTGAAGTCCCTAGGAAGTCTTTACCCCATTGATACACACCATCTGTTCTAGGTCAGGTACGTAAACTTTTTTAGCCATGTACATTTATCCAGAGCAACTTAAGGGGATTAAACCTCTGGCCTTTAAAGTGCTGAATAGCTTTTCTTGAGTTACTTGAATGAGGTATTCACGTGAGGTCAATCTAGTTATAACGGGTCAAATTTACCAGCTGCTGTTGGCACAAGTTTGGTCTGTGGCAATAAGTCTAGAATCTGCTCCCAGAAGGAGGTTCCCACAGGCACCCAAGGAGTCAGAGCCCGGCAGTGCCAGAAGGAGGGAGCTCGGGCTGGGGCATCACTCCAGTTACACTGGTACGGGGTTGTGAGCTGGCGTGCAGAGACCAAAAAGTAGAGTTGGGCTGTTAGTGCTCTTGCTGTCCTTCCTCGGGTGAATTCCTTCATGGCCCATAACTCCAGACCTGTGGAAACCTGCGTTCACTAAGCACTGGTGGTATTGGTGTGAGGGACTGACTCAGCCCTTCTGTTTTGTCTCACAGTGCCAGTCACGGCACTGGGTCTGTGAGCAGCTGTGTTACAGAAAGACAATGAAAAGAGAGTCCAGCGACATGCGCATCAGTGATTTTTGGTATTTTAAATCGGTTAAATTTTATTAAGTGAAGCTGTTATGCTTAATTACTTACTTAGTTTTGGCAAGTAATTATCATCTCTGGAATGATTCAGGGGATGTTTATTTTCACTGTTAGTAATAGGTTCCTAGATGCTTGGGCTACCTATATAATAAATGGGAACAGTAACTGTCTCAGATAAAATGTTAAACAAATCCATAGACTGAGCACAGAGCTGCCTAGAGCCAGCCAATATGAAATGCTGCAGAAGAAAGTATGGCTTAAAACAGTCCTTCCTGACAAACAGAGACCTAATTTGGTTGGAAGCTTGTTTTTAACTCCCTGAGGTATGCAGCCCAGTACCTTTAATTGAAGGTAGTTGTCTACATCTGCTGCTTGCACAGAAGAAGCTCATTCTTTTAAAGTGTGGTGGTGGTGGAAGTGTGGTGATAGCATCATTTTCACTTGCAGGTGTATCTGATCCTTCAAGAAACTTAAAATGAAATGCAATGTTCTTTAAATAGTTTTGTTTAGAACCACAGCTGTTTATTAAGGGTTGGGTAAGCAGCAGACGGGGGGCGGGGGGGAAGAAAAGCACAATTCCGTTCCTCTTTCTCCATCATTTCCCTGCTTAGGCATTTCCCCTTCTACTGTTTCATTAAAGCGTCTTCTCAGTTAAACACCCCGACACACGACCTATCTCATGTGCTTGTGGCCAGAACCTCTTACCTAGAACAGAGACAGGTTTGAGCCCCACCAAAGCCTGAGAAGCTTAAGGAGCACATCTTTCACCACTTCAAGGTTAAATGCTCTGTGGAGGAGTGAAAGGGAATAGCCTTTTCCTGTGAGTGCCATGTGACTACACGGCAAGTAATCCACTGAGTCAAAGAGAAAGAGGAAAGTCACAGTCAAGTGTTTTCTTCTAGGAAAGGGCTGCAGTCCTGGGTCCACTTTTGTACATTGTCAAATGACTGCTTGGCCTTAAGGTGTGAGCCAGGCACCAAGATGCTCCGGTTGTCCTCACCTGGGCCCACGCCTGAGCTCCAGGGGGATGAGGAGCTAGCTCTCTCGGAGCACCTTGCGAGCCCAGACATCTCTGGGTTGCGAGCCCAGCCGAGTATCTGGGACCTC
The DNA here is from genome assembly GCF_023634155.1 of Falco peregrinus. Taxonomy (NCBI): domain Eukaryota; kingdom Metazoa; phylum Chordata; class Aves; order Falconiformes; family Falconidae; genus Falco; species Falco peregrinus. Next base: position 102,704,318 of record NC_073723.1, on the reverse strand, counting down.
AACACTCCACCCTAATTTGGATGTGCAAGTCACTGCTCCTTTCTAGTAACAGAATTTTTTTCAGGTCACAAAATGCAGCAAACAAAAATATATCCCCCTATCTCTAAGGAATCCTCTTGCAGTGGCAGGGAATATCACAACTTCATTTAGCTTCATACTGGATAAAGCTGCCTTTAGCGGCACACCAAGCCTACCTGGGCATGCTGTCAGTAAAATTGCTGATTCCTGTGAATTCCAGATTCTGCTAAGTGAACTAATTGCCAATGTCTTGCAAAAATGTTTAGACTGATTAGCAGAAATATTTAATAAACACCTACTGAATTCAAGGAAACAGTATTTTTAGGCTAACATCCACAGAGAGATGCAAATTCTTTTCTTCTTTCATTTTCCTGCTAAAAAAGCATAATAGTTTGTGACCCTGCTGTTGGTCAAATAAAGCTGCAAAAGTGATATTTTGCAGTGTGATTTTTTTAAGGAATGAGTTGATTTATGTCAAAGAAAACAAGCAGATTACTCACTTAACGGGTCTCTGACATGTCTCCACGTCTGGTTAAAGAAGTTAAACCATCATTTCCTTTGAGATGCATGGCACAGAACAGGTGTCACTTCATTTTGAATGTGATATTCCGTTGACTAACACAGACGAAGCACTCATCAGATAGGCATATGCATACGATTCACCTTTATCAATATTTTCTACAAAGTGGCCGACACTTTCTCTGCATGACTTGTATTTTTTGTACTGATCAAGTGGAAACACTGCTTTGAATGGACACAAGTGTGGTGAAAGCAGGTAAGATCAAAGGGTTCTTAGTAATTTACTACGGAAAAGACTCCCTCTCTTAAAAAAGTCACAGGGCAGTTATTAGTTTGCAAAATATCTTTATTGACTGCTCGCAGTTCTTGAATCATTAGCTTTTCAAAGTCTTTACTCTGGTTTAATCCCAATTATTCAACTTTTAGTTGAGTCCCGTAAGTAGCTTGGCACTCTCTTGTCACTGAAGGAAGAGGCACCAGCAGAGTTCTGCTGCAAACACCTCAAGGAACCGCATGTGTGTATCTAACAAACGCACAGCCAATACTGTGTGTAGCTTTCTGCTGGTATATTTGCTTCTAGGATGTGATGATCTGGCTTTGCAGCTTTTGAACTGTGGTTTTATTTGTCTTCAAGAAAGAGGTGTCTGAAGCTTAAAATCAAGGTTTTAGTTAAAAGTAGTAAAACAGTCACCCGGTCAGTCATCTATGCACATTTCCAAAACTCCACTAGTCATCCTGGAAAATAAAGTAAACTAACAACCTTGGAGAGCATCCCAAAGGGATTTCACTGGCTTCTGTATTTATGCTGTGGTTTTATCACCCAGTTACTTCTCCACTTCGGAGGAGAAAAATTAATTTTACACACTTACCCTTTTGTGAACAAAGGAGAAGAATCCAAGGGGTGCAAACTCCAAAGGATCCATTGGAGGGAATGCCTTCAGGCCAGTGCCCTGGTGTTTAACCCTCGGACCCGTCTGCCCAGATATTTCAGGTGACTGAGCTGTTGAGGTGCACCTTTAAACTACTAAAACACACACAGGTTCAAGGTTTGGAAAATATGGGGGAAAAGCATGACAGAAAGCAGAGGAGATTAATCAAAGCATGCAAAGAAATACACACACACAAGCTAATTTTGGTCCTGGCCATATTCCTTCACCTCCATTATACACAGAAAACCACTGATTCCCCCGAGACGGAACTGGTAAAACAGCCCTTTCCTGTACATCCTGAATTCTCACGTTCATCTCTACCCAAACTTGGAGTCCACATAAAACTTTGAGTGAATGTATAAAAAAGAGGATATTCCTCAGTGGCTAAAGAAAGTTTGAAAAGACTGTAAATGCCATTAAACTGGAAGCATTCGCTAGCAATCGCATCCGAGACATCACAGTTTCCATCCCCACTGGGAGACAGTTGCATGAGAACTGAGCAGTGATTGTGAAATAAAAAAAGGCCAGGGTGAAGTTCCGTATGAAAGACAACACACTAACAGAGGACATGTCTACGCATATTTATGGTGAGGCGGGGATATCTGTTGCCAACAGTTTAATTTTGTATACATTTTTAAATAAAGTATTGAGACCACTTGAGAAAATACATATTTCAAAGGGAAACCAGAATGTGCTGAAGAACAGAGTGTGTATTGCAGGAGCAGAGAAGGGGTGGATCAGGATTCCCTAAAATTTCAATTATTTTCCCCTAATAATGTAAATTCATCCAGGCCATGAACAGATCTGGAAGTTCTGATCATAAAGAAGAATTTATGTGAAAAAAGAACAGTTGCATCAGCACTAATCCAGGATGATTTTATTCCAATCAGTAGAGTCACTGTGGGAACGTCAGGCAGAGCTGAGAGCTGAGCTTCCCAGTACGGGGCTGTGAGAGGTGTCTGAGCAGTAGCGTTTGTGATAGCCTCCAAGACTGAATGCCTCGTCACCTATAATCACCTATCCTTTGGTCTGGGAAGGGCAAGGACAGGTACAATGTTCGCTTTGCAAGTTACACACCTAACCAGCTGACGTGACATCCCCCACCCTGCCCTGCCAGCGTTCTTACCCTTCCTTTCCCATGTGTGCTATAGCAGCAGAACAGCTGTTCATCTCCTTTCATCTGGGATCCTGCTTTTGTTTAGCCTTGATGACCACAAATCACATCACTACAATGGCCATCCTCATTGTACCAAAGGCTGATGGAAAAACAGACCCACTTCAAGACTCCTATTCTGAACCCCCAGAGAAGGAAGCGGAGACTGGCGTTTTCCTGGTTCCTAGCCCTTTTCTAGTCAGTAATCCATTTTTTTTTTCCCCACTTGTACCTGACAAGGTGCCGCATTGGAACCACAGAGCTTGTGCTGGCTGTCAGTGGTGGCTAATGCGCTATGTGGGATAAAGGGAAGGCAGGTGGTGCTGGAGGTGTAGAAGCAGAAGCTGCAGCCATTGAAATTGCCTCTGTACTAATTGGCAGGAAAAGGGCACTGATAGGCATGGATTGTCAAGATGGCTCCTCTGACCCTTCTGCTTAATCCAAATGAGTAATTAATGAGTGTGTTATGATTAGCACTGCAGTAAACTCTTCACTAGACAAATACTTTAAAGCTCTCAGGCTTTAGCTCACCAGCTGATTGCCATTTGGCTAGCAGATTTGTTTCCCTCTGAGAGGCTGAACACACTCGTTAGCTGTGCAGGGGGAGAATACAGCTGAAAAATAAAAATAAGGAATCCTACCAAAATGACAGCACCGTGAAAGTGGGAATGCACATTCTCTCAGCAGAGCTGACAAAACAAGTTATAATATATAGGGCTGTTGTGTACCAGAAGCAGTTAGCAGCTGATGAAGTGAAGGAGAAATTGTGTACTGAGCATCAAAAAATGTAAAACACGTACTTAAAGGCTTCTTTTCTCTTCCTCTGAAAGAATCAGCAAAACAGGAGACAGGAGCCATTAGCTCCCCTTTTTCACTGGAATGTATCAGATGGATTTGTAATGGAAAAGTGTTTGTATCCAACATCTTTAGTGCCGGCTCTGCCAAAAATACCAGCAGGCTGAAGATGGATTTGTTTTGATACCAGCAATACCTTATTTAATTAGGATTCCCTGTTAACTTGTGGCTGCTGAGATTTTACAAGAGAGGCTTGTGCCTTGGTGGGCAGCTCGGGGAGCAGGAGATTCCCCTCTGTTCCTCCATTCCTGCCTGCTAAGGCTGATGGGGCACAGGCGTTACGGGATGGTCAGGGTGGGAAGACCAGATGCTCTTGCTTCGGACCTTGGTAACTCTGAGATGAACAGTGCTGGGCCAGCCGGCGTGAGAGGGGTGAAGGGAATGCAGCAATCCGAGAGGCTGCCAGGCTCCGAAGAGCCCTGGCACTTGGGGGAGGGCCACTGGTGGGAGCAACAGGAGAAGGAAGCCTGTGCTGCGCAGGTTACGCACTGTCACCTGTGTGAAAGGGACAAAAATGGGCCAATTTCTGGCTCCACACTTGCCAGTCAGTCACTTCTGGCCAACTCCGCATTCGTGCAAACTGGAAATAGAACAATGAAATGATATGAAATGAAATGAAATGAAATAAAATAAGTAAAATAAAATAAACTAAAGCCCCACTTGCAAAGCACATTTCAGGCTTCCCAGGAAAGCCTAACTCTATTTCATGTGCTAATTAGAGAGATTATAAAGAAGGGAGACATATGACTGCCACCTACCTCTGCCACTGCCCTTAAAACAAATGTAAAGGACAATTAACAACAGATTAGCTCCATGTCCTAGTTCGCCATGTGAGGATGATCGCTGACCTTCTCATTTCATCCTCATTAGTGTCTCAGGCCAACAGACCCATTGCTCTTTAATCATCACCCATCATCCCTTGCTTCAACACATGGAAACAAATGATGTGTTGCCAGGAAGGTCAGAGGTCAAATATGAGTTTTGTTGTTGCTGGAGTGCAAACTAGAGGCGATGGGGTCAACTTTGGGGCAAATCTTTGCGGCAGTCTGTTTGAGTGGAGAAACTATTTTGAATGCATGAAGCATGACACCCACTGTGTTTTTGTTTTCTCCTTGCAGCTGAAATTTACTCAAAGATGTTTCTTTTTTTTTTTTTTTTTTTAAATTTTCTGTTTTTCAGTGGCACGCAAAAACACACAGGGAGAAACAACTGGCGACTTGCTTGCTTTCGGAGAATGAAAAAGGTTAAATTGCAGAGGGATGGGATAAGTGCATCCAGGGTGTCACACGGATTTATTTTTTTTTTCCCCTTTCAAAGCTGCATGTTGTTCATAAAGTTATGAATGCTGGACGCTTTTCAGGCTGCATCTCTTCATGCTGCTGCTACTCCAGTGCTACTTTCCAATTTGCCATGGATAGCCTCTGAAGACTGACAGGGCTGAAGGCACCCAGTGCCAGTGTAAATGAGCCCCATTCATTTCTTGCCATGGGCATATGGCATGTCATTGTCCTCGGCCACCGAGGCAGAAGTGATGCAATTTGTTGGCATGTCCTGTCACAGCACAAACTATCTATCCCACTGAGCCCCTAGAAAACAACAGAAGCCAGAAAAGGGCAGCCAAAAACTTCACAGCTTTATCACAAGAACACACATGCACACACCACCCTGGTAAAAAAAAAAAAAAAAAAAAAAAAAAAAAGAGGGAGAGAGAGAAAAAAAAGGAAAAAAAAAAAAAGAATCCCTGTCCTGTTTTGGACCTCTGTGGGATTTATATTTTTTATTTCTTCAGGGTCTCAAAACTTCTTGTCCAAACCAGCACAAAGCCTGATCTTTTTCTCATCTCCCACGAATGAGAATTAGGTCTTTTATTTCTTCTAATTTTAAAATCCAACTTTAGCCTAAGACAGCTGAACTGCAAAAGTTCAGCATGTTTTCTGCATAGTGCATGTAGTAACAAGTCATGAGTTAAAAAGGTGGTCAAACATGATACCTTCAAATTAGAGATATGATACTATATACTCCTGAGAAACTACTAAAAAAAAATCACATCCCCTGCTTGTGAAGAAACAAACTTGTTTGTTTCATTTTTGAATTAACTTAAAACTTGGAGTGGTTCAGAATTCATAGCAGAACTTCAGGATTACTTAAAGTTCCACTTAAGTGAAACTGAAGAGAAGGGGGGAAAAAATCCAGCCACAATGGAAAGCAATAATAAAGAAAAGGCTGAGCACAGAGAAATTCAAATGTGGTGAAGAGAGAGGGGGAGAGAGGTAAGAAAAAAGCAGGGGCGTGGAGGAGAGCCCAGAGAGCTTCCCAGTGCGAACAAAACAGTTGAACTTACTCTGTCCTCATTTGCACCTGGCAAGCACAGTTGTCAAATGCTGCACTGAAAGCAAGGACATTGGGAAAAAAAAAAAAAAATTGAATAAAGCCAGCAGCACTGCAATGTTGAGAAGGTTTAGATCAAAATACAGCAAGCAGCAGAGCCATCTTGCTGTCCAAAAGCCAGCCACCTGTGCCAGTCCATTTTCCGGAGCAAGTTCCACGCTTGGTGTCTAATTCAGCATTTCCTACAATGATGAAAACATGCTTTTCATTTAACTCTGCCTTGAAGAAAATGTTGTTTAAAATTAAAGGGGGAAAAAAGTTTTTGACATTGAACAAGCTGTGTGAAACTCCAGGCTAGTTTGAGGTTTTCCCAAAAGCCCAAATCCCAGCTCATTTCTGAATGCTGCTATATGTATTTTGCATCTGTAAGGTTTACAGCCTATTTTTGCCCTTCAGTAATAAGCTGTGCTGCAAATAAGTTGTGTGCAATAAGTAGTGCTGCAAATCAGATAATTAGAGGTGACTGTGATCAGATTTCCACTGTAAATTAAGTATGTGATAGAATGAGAGTGTGAGTTTTACAAGGGCAAATTTGTACCCATAAACCGAAGTCAGATACACTACAGTTTAGTGAGAGTTGGGGCCAAGGTGAAAAGTTCAAATCCAGACCAAACTTCTCCAGAGTTTGTGGTCTGCAATATTCTATTCTATCATTTTGATTTGAGCCCATTTCTAATTATATTACTGTGTTTCTATAAACCAAATCATATGCAACATTTAAACTGGGATGTTCAGGCTGGTTAGATTTAGAAAACAAACCCATGTTAGATGTCAGAACTAATTTTTGTAGAGACAAAAGTATCATGCCTCATATGGTTCACATTTCTGAGCATGGACTTTTTGCACTAACTAGGCCAAGTGTAAGCCTGTGTGACATACGTAATTACATGGGCTGTAATTATTCTAATGTCTATTTAACTGAATATCTACAATACAGTGATTTCTTAGGTTTATTTGGCAGTGCAAAGGGCATTGTGGAGCTTGTTACCATCTCCCTTTAGAAACAAAAGAAAAAAATAGCTCTTCCAATGGTTACGCTCTGGGGTTTCAGCCTGAGCTGGTGCCACTGGCGCGTGGCTGAGCTGTTGGACATTTCACGTGCCTGCCCCAGCCTGCGCCTGCTGGCTCCATCCTCACCCTGAGCATCCTTCTGAAAGCACGTGCTCTGAGTGGTCCGAAAGCCCTCACACCCACAGGGGACACTTTCCATCACTGGCCCGTGGCAAAACCAAAGGACCTTTGTTTTCAGAATAAGAATATACTTTTCACATTGCAGAAAGAGTATCTTAATCCTTCCACAGACAGACACACAAGAGAAAAGCTTCAGGTGCAAAGGGGGCGGTTAGACACGGAGCGGGTGCTTGGTTGGCAGAAGTCTGCACATCCTTCAGGACAGTAAATGCTTGGGAAGAGGAAGGTACGAACACTTCCCCAGATCTGAGCTGCTTATCAACACATCTAAATCCAAGTGACTTGCAATGGGGCTTCCATGACAATTTCTGCAAATGGAGCTTTGGAGAAAAAATATGTGAAGTTTTTGTAAATTTTATTTTTAATTTACAAATGTTTCAGACAAAGAAGCACGTCTGCCTGCCTGAAAGGGAATTGCAGTGGGCAGTAGAAGAAACCCTACCCATGAACTGCGAATGAGCATGCTTTCTTTCCAAACCGATTGGTTCCGGTGAAAATAAATTCATAGAAATCTTCCTGCCTCTTCATATGAATAACATACAAGAAAATATGACGTTACTGGCCACATGGCAAATCCACAAAGACCATTAGAAGAAGGATGGATTTTTCCATCTAAGTGACAGAAGTGCCTAACCCAAAGACATAAATAAAAATCCTGGCAGGGTGGACTGACCCAGTCTGTTTGGCCAGCACATTGAACGTGAAAACTCCAAAACATTTTGAAACATTTTGAGCAAAGCTTGCAGCATCACACGTGCAGAGCCATGAAAGAAAATAGAAACTTTCTTTTCCAAAGGTACACTGAAAATATTTTAAAATATTTTATTCTAGTAACAACGAACTCAGCACAGCACATTTCCTCTGCTTTAATGACCAGCTGGGGCTCATAGGCCACATCTGCACCTCAGGTCATTGATCCCTTCCCAGCTGGCCAGTAATCTAGAGGAGCTGCTCCCACCCTGAAGTCGTTATACCTCAATTATTGTTGGCTGGGTAACGTAGTGGAGAGAAAATTCAAGTAAAAGGTGGGTAGGGGAAAGCAGGGAAAAGCACATAAGGCAATGGCAGTGAGTCAGCATGGCACCTGCAAAGACCAGACTCAGCAGTTTATCTCTCTTGATCTATTTGTAAGACCTACTGATGAAGAAGGAGTAAGACTCTACCTGCAGAGTTTTGTAGCTTGCTTTTAACACAGTAATGAGAGGTGAGGGCACTGTATAGTGACGTGTGGTTTCTCTTCCAGAGCTAAGATTGCATCACCAGGAAAAAAGGGAATTTGAAATATAGGTAGAAAAAATATGAACAAAATTTGAAGAACAGGCTTTATCAGAAGGCCAGAAGTCTCCCAGCTTCCACGGCCATCGGTATGAGAAAAGCCCATCTTATTTTAATAGCAGGGTGAAAGCATCTACTACAACAGAGTACTAGCAGTGGCCAAATAGAGGAAAAACATGGCAAACCAGTGTAAAGTGTTAACAGAATACAGACTTTAGTATAGAAACTGGGGACTAAGGCTTGGATGAAATGGTAAACAAGTGAAAACTAGTGAGAATGAATAATTAAAAGCTGACTAGAAAGAAATCCTAGCAGACGAGTGGCATTGTATAGTTGATGGTGACACCATTTCAAATTTTAATGATTAGTATTTGTGCTATTTGTATAAACATCAAGATAAAGGCTCATGTGAGCCTGATGCATTAGTACTACATCAGTAAGTCAGCAGGACACAAAATTCTACTCTCAAAAAGAAGTTTCTAAGTTGGTGGACTTGATCATATGTAAGAATTCAAAGAGAGCTGAGATGGAATGCTGAAGGAGTCTGGGAAACTGAAAGACACCTAGTGCTATGTCACTATTGGAAAAAATACAGCTGGCAACATTTACTGTTGCCACAAACCTAACTAGAGGAAGACATTATATTTAGTTGTATCTATTTAGTTGTACATGACTTTTCGTAGGGAACCTAACTTCCTACTTTGAGCAAGTCTAATGTAGCATTTGGCCAAGCACCTTAATCAAAGTGCATATTCAGGGCGCGAGGAACTGGCCAAGTTTCTGGTCCTTGCAGTGCTTTGAAGAGTGACATATTGGTGGAAATATTTCTGTGGTTAAAATTTGGGGCTAGCAAAACGTCTGGCAAAACAGTAAGCGAGGAGGTGGCCAGCTGGCCTGTGGGATGAGTGACCGGAATCCATCGGCCTTCTGCTTCCAGCTTGTAATACAGCCTGCTCCAAGTGAGATGTGTACCATTCAGAAGGGTGGGACTGGGGGGATTTTTTAGGAATTATTCTAAAAGGGTACAGATGGTATGGTGAACACACATCTGAATGACCTTCTGTTTTGATTCTGTGGAAATAAAGTTAATCTAATGGTTGGGTGAATAAAGAGAAGAGATATGAGGGCAACTAGAACCATGTCTCTAGAGGATGAGCCGCAGATATTGCACACATAGCTTGGCCCCCCTTTCTAAAAAGTATATTGAAAAATTGGAGAGGGTGAGATAAAAAGCCACAAAACTTATTTGAGGCCTGAAGGAATTGTTTTACAGTGGAAGACTTACAGAGCTCCATCCATTTAGCTTATCAAAAAGAAAATTGAGAGGTGGTTTGATTACAGTACGTAAGTGCCTTCACAGGAAGAAAATACAAGGTAGTAAAGGCCTCTTTAATCTAATACAGAAAGAAATAACAAGAACCAATGGCTAAAAGCCAGCTAAATTCCAATTGGAAATAAGCCACAGTGAGAATGATTAACTGTTGGAACAAACTACCAAAGGAAATGGTGGATTATCCATCTCCTGATTGCTTCAAATCAAGGCTGGATGCTGTGATAGTTATAACCAAACACAAGGTAGATTTTACTCTAATTCAAGTTACTGAGAGAAACAAAGTAGTTTCAGATATGCAAGAGGTGAAACCAGATGAACTAGTTTCCCATTCTCCCTTTAAAAAGTGCTTTTTTTTTTTTTTTGTAAATAAATCTATTGACTCAATCTAAAAAACCCACAACTTTTTCCAAAGTAACTTTTCTAACCAAAACTCATGATGAATATCCTCTTGTCATCCCAAAGTGAAAAGTACTGTCACAGTTATCTCTGTCTGAGGGATCTTCACCTCTTTATGCCTCAGTTCCGTAGCTGCGTGACGGTAACCCTGAGCGCTACGTACACAGCTCAAATATCCTCAGGTTTCTGAAAGAGCTGGAGCTCCACACAGAGAAACAAGGCAAGATTTCAAAGACAAAGCACAGTAAATGGACCAAAGTTAGCAGCCAAGACAAGCTGGTGTCTACAGTTTGAAATATCCTTCAGAAGCTGAACTTTGCTAGACTTTTTTTAAAGTGTGCCCTGTCACAGAGGATTAGCAGAATTGCCTAAAATTAGGCCTGGGACTTTCACTTCCACCCTGCTGTATGGGAACAAGTTTTCTTTTTCTCTCACTTTGTATTTCTCTTACATACTACCATGTCTAGACTATATTTATTCCTTTTGCTTATCACATCTCCATGTGTGTAGGTACTCAGTGTTTTCAGCAATGTACAGCCTATTTTGACTCCGCTGTACCCCATCTGAGGGAGGGGAAGGGAAAGAAGCAGGCAAAATCAATACACCCTTCCCTTCCCTTGTGTTCTTTGTCCTGTGATAAAGTCACACATCCTGAGAAGTCTATAGAGAGATGAATTCTGAAGGTAAATTCTGCAACACATATCTGTTCCGAGTACGTCCTCCATTTGAAAGTACACCAAACGTTCAAACTATGGAGTGGTCCATGAAAGCCACATCTTCTTGTGCATCCCTTGTTGCACAAGACACCACAGAAGTCAGCCTGTATTAGCAGGAACTGGTGAGTCCTCTAAACCCAGCCCAGATGTGCTTCCTAGCCAATACATCGTAAAAAGTGTATTTTCTGTTTCCTTTTTACACCTCTGTGCTCAGCTGCTTTGAGATGGAGTTTGGAGAGGAAGAACCATGTAGCATCCATTATACACAACCATACAAACACCATGCTCATTCAGTCTTGTTTAGACATATAATGTGAGGTACTGCCTGTCTGCATTAAGGAACTGTGCTAAGTAAATATTCTGGTGCTCCAAGTATTCTTTTAGCGTGTGCCTTTTTTTCCATGGAAGCTCTTAACCTTGCCTGGATTAGTATAACTGAAACCATTTTTTAAATTTTTCATAGAAAAGAAATTTATATAAACAGACCTTCTCCTCAGATGGAGAAAGATTAAATATATATATATATATAGTAGATGTGTTTACCTTCACAGTCTTGTACTGGTTAGAGTAAATGTTAAAGTCTGTAAACAACATAAAGCAAAACAAAACAAAACCATGGCTCAGAAACAGAGTTTTAAGATGGTTTTATAGGATAATCAAGGTCTTGCCTTACCTCTTCAAGCACACTGTGTATATGGGGTTTGGAGATGTCACCAGCAAAGCATACATTAATTTGAAATACCCACGCACCATTTGCACAGGGTGCACACCTAGATGGACCTGGGAAAAAGGACAGTAGGAAAAGAAAGCCAAAGTTAATTACTTGGATACAATCCCTTTTTTTCTAAAGCACAGTGAAAATTATGGACCTTCAACTCCAAGGCTTGATATGTGAGCCAAAGCACTAATTCAGGAACTGTGGTCATTTGAGAGGCATCTCTTTGATCCCAGAAACAATGACTTCAGTGTAGAGCAAGACTGAACACGATGGGAACAACCTTACTTGTTCCAGTCAGGGGTATAAGCATGTTGTCAGATTAAGAATGGTCCAGATTTTCTTGATCTCCACGCACAAGTCCAGAGTAAGATTTTCAAAGGGCTCCATGTCCCGTTTAACTATCACAGGCTCAGCATCATGATAGAACACAGGTCCCTCTGGCAGAATAGAGGCTGGAGGCATCAGCTAAATATAGGGTTCATTTTCCACTGCTGCTGTAGTACCTATATGCACAAGGAGATTCCTTGTCAAATTTAGGTCCCACATCTATTTGTAAGAACCCTGCCAAAAGGATTAAAGGAATTGTTTTTTTAAATAATGAAAGATGAACTTCTCTATGTTTGCAACGGCTGTGAAGTGGGCTTAGGGAAACTGGACTGAACTCTCTGTCTTCCCTAAAGATGAAACTGTTCTTGAAGTACAGCTGCCAACACTTGCCCCCCAGTGCAATGATCTCCCTCTCTTCCTTCCCCTCATAGCAGCAAGAATTAATAAAGATTTTTTGCGTAGGGCCAAGAGGGATAGTCTGTCATATGTCATTAGAATTTTGATTGTACATGTCACCAATGACATAGGTGGTTTAAAACTGTACATATGACTTTATGAGAAAATGAAGTATTTAGCTATAAACACATTTATACATAATCTTGCTTCAACATTTATTTTTAAAGAACCAGGAAAGTCTGCGCTCTTCTTGTGGTCAACAAGAAAATAATTTTCACTGGAAGAGAACATTTTTGTTATTACACTGAATTGAATGAGTTGTATATTAAACAACATACAGTGGGACTGAATCCATCTCTTCCCAGAGCTGAAAATTTAGTAGGCTCTGCCTTCCTTTTTTTCCATTACAGTTATGTATCGATGCATTCAATAAAATGTCCTTCTCCTAGAATTACTGAATATACATAAGGGAAAGTGTTGCTTATTACAAATTATTTTAACTGGTAATTCTCGTTGAGATGAAAGCTTTAATTTCTATGAGAGTTCTAGAAATCAGGTGAGACTGGCAGCAGGTAATCAATCACAATTACATTTAATCACAAAATGCAAAAGTCACAGCAGTTTAAAGTATGTTTATAAGCACATACAGGTGATAACCTGAAATGATTTCATTTTGCATGGTACAAATAGGAGGGGAAAGCAGGTTTGTTTATTTTAAACAAGAGCACTTATTATAGCAATGAAAATGGAGAGTCTAGACAAGCAAGGAACCCTGATTCTAGTAACCAGTTAAACTTTCAGAGAAAGCACATACCCTGGAAGGCTTCCTGCAGTGGCAGAAGGGATGCACCACTGTAAACTTGGACCCATCCAGTCTGCTGTAGGCTTAGGACTGAGACCAGGTGAAGAGTGGATGCTTTTCTTTGGCTAATAAAAATCAAACCAAAAAAAATGCTTCTTTGCTCCATTTCCCCCCTCCCCACAAGGGATTTTACTGTGTTTTACCCTATAGCTCACCAGCATTGCAGGAAATCTGGCTTCAGCTTTGTTCCCTGTCTGAGGAACCTGGAAACTACATTCTCTGCTCCTGCCCAGGGACCACACTGTTTGCTGGTGTGTTGCGCATGCAAGGAGGGGAAGGCAGGGAGGAAGCTCTCAGTCTGTTTGTTGAAGTTATTTTATCCATAGAAGTAAAGCAATCATTGGAAGAAACCAGCCAAGGTGATTTTACAACAGAATATCCTACTACCAGGCCCAGCACCATCCTTTCTTTCAACTCCCTATCTTAATGATAATGGAAGAATTGCATATTCAATGTATGAAGAGCTTCTAGCATGGTGACTAGGCACTAAAGATGGAGAATCTAACTAATTTCTGCTGCCTGCTCATATCACAGAAGGATTTGAACAAAGACCCTCCATTTCCTGGTTTTTCACTCTGAGTTTGAGAGGAAAATAGGAGGCAGGAGAGATGGGTGGCAAGGAGTGTCTGATTACCTGGACAAACTGAATTGACACCAGCTGTGAAGACTTAGAGGAATAAATCCTCAAAACCTCATGATCATGGCAATTTTCTGTAGGATGAGGCAGTTTAGGCAGAGGTAGGGGCTAAATGAGGCTCTAGTGTTCTCCATGAACTTGCCAGGTAGCCAGCTGCTGAATCAGAGAAGATGGTACCCGCTCCTCCAGTAAGCAATCTGGCAAACTAGCAGCCTAAAGCTGATTTCCAGCTGAAAACATGTAATCAATTCAGTTACCTCCAAACTGAAAATCTGGGCAACAAACTCTGTATTTTTCTGTGAAATCTCCCTCCAAAATGCAATGCTTGAAATGAGACTCCCCTGAATTACCTGTATGGAAGAAAAAAAAAAAAAATGCAAGTAGAGAATGTAAAAGTTTCTTTTTTTTCCAAGAATTCTCCACTCTGGTCTCTAAAACATAGAAGTCACTGCCTACCACACATTCTGGTTCTTAATTATTGCAAGGAAAATTTTTGATTGCAATAACCCATGTCTCTGCTTTACAAGGTAGCTGAGATCCAGTAGCTGGAATCTCAGTGTAAAAAACTGTATAAGGAGTTACAAAACATTACTAGCAAACTCCCTTTTTTTTTTTTTTTTTTTTGTGTAACCAGGATATGGGTAAGAATCCACCGCCTGAGACTTGTTGTTTCTGAGAGGAACTAATGTCTTTTGTTTGATCAGCTAATGCAGTTTGCAAATATAAACATTTACAAGCCCTCTAGAGGCCTCAGGACTCAGCTTCTGCATCTGGCACCTTCTTTTCCAACTGCATGCTCTAACTAACGAGATGCTACCGCTCTTTAAAAACTGCACATCTTACCAACTGCTACGGCTCCAATGCCCCCAGCTCCTACATCCAGAAAAGACTGTATATTCTCAGCACTTTGAACTTAATCCTGTTACAAGAAGGCTTAATCAAAAGCACCCACCTAGGCAAATGTTTGTTAATGTACATGTTGTGATAAAATTCCTGGGATTTAGATAGAGGTTTGTTGTAATGAAGTGAAGTCATTTGACTATAAAGAGTTTTCATGTGAGCTTATTTTATCTGGAGTCTTCTGGTTAAGATGGATGTTTAAGCCAGATTTCTGGAGAAGTATTTCCAAAAACAAGTAAACTAGTTCTGCAAAAGATGTGAGATTTTGTCACTCCAATTCTTAATCACAAAGTTAGTCCTGAGGCTTGAATGTGCTTTCTTTAAAAGGAATGATGGAATGCCCATTAACTGTAACAGGGTAGGAGCTTTAACACATGATTTACTTAGTGAGATACTATGGGCCAGTATTACATAGCACGTCAGAAGAGATGATCATGATGACGTTTTCTGGCCGTAAAAATCTATGAAGTGATAAGCACTGTAAAATTGCTGCTTCTCCTGCTGATGTCAATAGAGGAGGAGTAAGGCCAAAGCAGAACATGTCTGAATTACTACTTTAGTAAAGTGAAATTTAAAAAAATGGAATTGAACCAAAGGTAATGCATGGGGCAGAACAGGTAACGCAAAAGGACCACAGTAATGAGAGGGAGGTGTCAGTTGTTTGGGCTCAACTGCCAGGAGCAAGATGATCAACTGTGAAAGTCCATGCTCTTCCATCAGGTGCAGGGGCAACCAGCACAGTAAGCGGCTAGGTGGCATAGACACCACGAGAGAGGGAGAGACCTGGCTGCTGTGGCTTAATGAACCCTATCTAAACCCTCTAATTACGTCCCAAATGGAGAGTCCCTTTGCCATGGACTCCTTCTGCAGCCAATGGATGAAGAGAGCTGGATATTTCTTACGGGCCATTCAGATCCTATTTGGGCTGAATAATTGTTTTGCAATGGGAAACTCTCTCTGTGGTCGGAGGTTTAGGGAAACTGACCTCCTTTCCCTGGTGCCTCAGTTAAGGGTATATTTTCGGTTAGGATTAATCCAGGGTTAGTTGTCAAGGCATAATACACAGCACCCTGGAGAGGAGTAAAACATGTCACTGCCCCTGCAGTTATTAGACACTAATCTCAAAAGGAGCAAAATCTGTTCTTACAAATACCAACATGTTTTCTGGCTAATCAAT
Source organism: Falco peregrinus (assembly GCF_023634155.1). Taxonomy (NCBI): domain Eukaryota; kingdom Metazoa; phylum Chordata; class Aves; order Falconiformes; family Falconidae; genus Falco; species Falco peregrinus. Next base: position 102,688,528 of record NC_073723.1, on the reverse strand, counting down.
GGTAGTCACTGAGCTGACACCTACTAGATCACTGATAGCGTAGACAATACCTACATTTTAAGCTCCTGAAAATAATCTGAAGTAACATGAATGTAAAGTAATATTGGCTGAAACTCTTCTCAGGAGGGTTTGGACACCAACTGCTTTAAGTTGCTTTGAAAATACTCCCTACCATTTGCCCAAGAATGTTAAAGTTTTCTGTAAGTATCTCTACAGCTTTTAAAAATCTAAGCGTTGACATACAGTGAGTTTATGAAGGCTTAAATGTATAAGAGAGACAAAAAGTACAAGAAGACAAAGAGTTACTATTTGCGTTCTCATTCTCAACATGCAGTCAGATTGCAGAAAATAAGACAGGGAAAGAATATACATCACTGTTCCTTAGCTTGAGTTATTCTTGTTCTCTACTATTTTTTGTCTCAGTTTTCCACTCTATGAATATGCACAGGTTTCATTAGGCTTCTAAGTCAAGTCAAGTAGTGGCAAAGACTGAGTGCATTACTTCAGTTTTCAGCACTCTACTTTCTTTTGGAGTACAGCAGTGTCTGCCAGCAGAGCTCATAACACACCTCTGCTTCTGAACCTTTCGACACACATACCTACATCCCTGAGCACAGGATTTTGTGAGCCTGAGGATATGCCGAGCCACCGCAACCCATCCGGAACCAAATTCTTTCAAAGCAACATTGAAAGAAGCAATAATTCCTGAAAATTGAGCTGCTTTTACAATGTGTAATGGCTGAGGATGAGATCTTAATTTATAATCTCATTGAGGTGGAAGCTCCTCATACTTGGTACTGTGTGCGTGCAAAGTAAAAGAGAACCCAAAGAGCTTATAAACATAAACCCGAGTCAGACAAGGGAAGTATTGTTATTGCTGATGGCATGCAAGTCCAGGGGCTTCCAGCTTTATTTCTCAAATATAATCTCTGAGGAAGAACTGAATGATGCCACAGAGAACGTAAACAGAAGAATGTATCTTATTCTGGAGTTCATAATGAAGCAAAGCCTAAATCATTGACTGTTAGGTAAATACTCCATGAAAAGTTGTAAAACCAAACTTTGTTTAGATGTGCAGTATTACTGTACTCCAATATTGCCAAATATACTGCTGCAACAGCTTTGATTCAGGCAACAATTTGGTGTCACTGTGCAGATAAGAGGGTCAAGGTGTGTATATTTGGAAAACAACACACAGAGAAAAAAGGTCTATTTTTTAGCTTAACAACTCTTCAGCTGTGATTTGAGTTTGAGATCATCTTGTTCTTATTTTCTCAGAACTGGTGATACTATTTCTAGGTTAACATGGAGGGTGATTACAATAATGTGCAGGGATTCTCATGTCAAATCTACAGCTGTGGAACAGAGAAAGCAGATAAACAGCCTACTGGTGTAACCAGGGTTTGGATAGACTGCTAGACCACTATTTAAGAAGCTGTCCAGATTGCCTAATCATAAGACAACGGCTTCATTTTAAAGGGACAATAATATTTTCTGAGCAGGTGGTTTGGGATGGGAAGGAGCAGAATATATACGCATATATGCATATACACTGTTCTCTGTTTTAGTGCAGATGATTTCTTTATGTTCCTTAGCTTTACGTGGAGGGTCAAGTTTGAGCAAGCAACACAATTTCAAAGAAAAAGTATCACATTTCACTGGGCTATATATCAAAGTCATGCATAAACCATCTCATGAGTTTTATGTTGCAGCATAAATCAACTAAGTTTACTCATAACCACACTGAACACTATATGATAGAAGATTTGTATGGTTCAGGGATTTGTTATTTGTATGTTGCTTAAACACTTCATAAAATGAATTTAGTATCTGTTCTCTGTTGTGTATTTTCTGAATTCCTTACTGGAAGACATGGGTGGTGGTTTTTTTTCTCCCATCTCTGGTATTTAAGCATAAATTGGGATATTTAAAGACCTCTCACTAAATACCTTCTTTTGCTACTTGTTCTTATTAGATCCTAGTTTTCCCTTAATCATTCTACATTGAAAACAACTTATTAATAGGCTGTCTTTCTTCCCTTTGACCAGTGATTCTTGTAACTGAAAGGATGTGGAAACCTGATCTAATTTTATGTCCAGAATTATGATTCTTTATAAGTTTTGCAGGGACAAGTTTCCCACTCTGCTTTGGAAGGACTGTGTTGGACATGACATACATGTATACATAGAAATGCTTACTATACAACAAAATTAAAAATCAGATTTTAAAAAAATGCTATAATATTTCAACCAAAGACTTCAAGACAGTACAGTTTAACTAAATACATTTTTTGTGCTTCTAAATGGGAAATAACGTCATCTATTCATTCACTGATAGGTAAATGCATTTCAGAACATTTATAATCTTTTAGTGAAAATTGCACTTCTGGTAAACACTTGCATGATGGTCATAAGCTGGTCATCATGAGTCAAGTCGTTGAGAAGAGGGAGAGTTGTATTATTGTTTGTCATTTGCTAACAGATGAACACTGAAAACTAGGATCAAACTGCAGACTTGCGCAAAAAGCTGAAATAAAATGACAGTTGCTTGAGAAGGCCTGAATGACACCAATAGAGCAAGCTTAACCACAACCCAGAGGTGGAACAAAATGGGGAGTTGTGCACAGTCCTGCTGTGCAGATGTCTATATACTGGTCTGAGAACAAGGGATAGAAATGGGAGAATCAGGAAATTTTTGTACGCGATCAAAATATTAGTATTGGTGGGGTTGTATTAGTGTTGGTGGGTTTGTTTCTCACGACTGGTCTATAAACCTGGAAGACTATACTTTGTTCAGGAAGGATAAGATAAGGAAAACCTGTCCATGACGTGGGCGGAGAGAGCTGCTGGCAGTCTGTTGGCAGGGGCTGCGGAGGAGGACAGCGGCTGCTGGGGCAGGGGCTGCCACCAAGCGCTGCCCAAAGGTGCCTGGGACTGCTGCCCGAGGGGTGTGAGCCCCTGGCCTGGTGTTCAGGGGGCAACTCAACAACCCACCTACCTGGCAGGAGAAGAGTTAATGGGTAAGACAGTTCTGTCACGTTGACGGTAGTGTTTTTGATTCACAAGGAGAAAGCATTCGGAGGGGAAGATGTTTCATGTTGATTCTAAATGATGAGAAAGAAATTGTGGAGGATGTGAAGAAGGTGAAATGGGAAGGAGAGGCCATGAAATGGTCTCTGTCATTATTAAAAAGTGAAGAACAGATATAAGTAAAGTAAAAATTACTATCTTCAAGAATACCAATTTAAACACTTGGAGAATTGATAATGGGAGTTTAAGATAGTTGAGTCAAAGAAATGAACACAGCTGTATCGGTGCCCAGTATATGAGTGGAAAGTAATGACAGAAAATAAATAAAAAAAAAAGTCTTAGCTAAAACTTCATTGACTTGAAACACAGGAAGGAGGCAAATTGAAAGGACAGATTGCTAAAGAGTTGAATGGCATCAGCATAGGGTCTTCAGGCTGAAAGAGAGCAAGCGCAAACTAATGAGAGTTTAGGGTACCACATCACATTAACCAAGCTGATGACAAGGCTGCTGTGGACGAGAGTGGCCCCTCTCCCCCTGCCTGTGATTATGTCCTTCTGCCCCTTCTCTTGCATGAGCTTGGGCACTGGTGACACTGCAAGTGAGTCAGGACAGCTTGTGACAGGGCAAAAAACACCGCCTCATGTGCCAGAAGAAAAAGTAAAAGGGAAGTTTTGCCAGATGAACACGCTGATCTGACTTGCTGCACGGTTGCCAGGTCTAACACAGGAGATACAGCTGGGGCATGCAGCCAGGGAGGAGGGCCAGGCGCTGGGACTCGCCTTTTCAGCAACTGAATCAACATGAACTAAAACTTCTATTTAAGTTTGTCTTTTCAAGTCAACTATGTTTAGTAAAGTCATCCTTGGGTACCTCACAAAGAGGTGGAAGTGCTCTCCATGCAGACAGGGGGCTATCCTGAGAACTTAGGAGGGATGAGGCTCCAGAGCAGAGCAGAGCTTCTGAGATGCAGAGGGAGGAGCTGACAGAGGGGAGGAAAGGGTAGACATGAAATTACAGATGTATTGGAGAATGGAATGAAGAAACATATAGAAAGAAGAAAGGAAAAAGGAAAAAGGAGGCAGTGCTCTATGAACAGGCAGCAGACATTCAGATGTGACAGTCAACAAATGTCACGTGTGGGCTTCATCTCATCTTTGTACACTGACTCCAGTGATAATTTTAGCTAGTTAATTTTGCACTTTTAGGAAACCTCTGCAAAAAACAAGATGGTTGCAAATATGAATATGATCTATTGCTATCTAGGGCTTTGTAAATGTGTTTGAGTCACATAATAAGGAACTTCAAACTGTTAACCTGGGAGTGAAGGTAAAAAAAGTGACACGTTAATTTAGACCTTCTTTCTCTAAGTAAAATCTCTTTGTGAAATGAACAGCAATACAGCTAATGTTGGAAAATGGAAGGATTAATCCATAAAATACTACCCCTCTTTTATGGATTTCTACCCTTTCGTTAGAGCCGAAGGAGAAAAAAGCCAAGCCTGAACCATGTTTCTAAAACAAAGTGATCATTTTAGTTCCTGGATATATTTATTAACTGAAAGTATAAATTAGAAAACAAGCAAAGGTTAAACCCAAAGCTGCAGCCAGACCCAAGGTATTCCAAATCTGCCTGTTTAATATGCACTGCAGATTAACGGGTATTACACATTGATTCTGGCTGTACTTTTTAGAGGAGGTGGAGGAGGAGGCAAGATACTGAGATAAAAAATACAGTCTTTGTTTCAAAAACAAAAATGAGATTGTAAAATTGAAAACACGAAAGTGGAAGAGAATCACTAATAACTATATTCTTTATCTTCAAAAAAAAATCAACAAAACCTTGCTTCGCTGTATGATCCAGTGTACTACAGGCAGGCATTATCCAGCCCCTTTCTGAATGTTGGCAGGAGAGTTTGCTTTCCCAACTCTGTGAAATTCTAAAATATAATGAAAATGCAGCTACCGTACTTTCTAAGCTCTTGGTAGATATTTTCACTTACTTTGTCATTTTCAGGGGGAAAACAATGGTGGCATCTGTGCCCTGGTGCTAAGTGCTCATTTGCATGCAGAGGCAGAGAGATATCCGTTTATTATCAATTTTATGCATTACTTCATTTCATGGTGTTAAAACAATTACATTCAAAGGGTTCAGCAGTCCACAGCCAAGCTATTCAGGGCTCCAGCAGCATCATATAATAACGTTATTCAGGGAGAGACACATACATCATAGTTTACTGACTTAGAAGTAAAAAAGAGAAGGAGAGGGAGAGAGGGAAGCAACTCCTATAGAGCTGGATACAGAATTTGTAAAACATCAGTGATATTACAATAAGCAGAGAAACTCAGGGCAGATGGACGTGAAATTTATTAACTTCTGAATTACTTTCTAAGGAAGTTGGGCAAATGTTTTATACACAACAGTTCCACCAAATTCTCTGCCACATACACCCTCAACGCCTTTTATACAACACCCTTCATCAGCCACATTGCAAAGCTCCACTTGAACAAAAAAGGAGGGACTGTGCACCTCCCCTCGAAGGTCTCAGAACACATACCTTGGAGCAGCAAACGGTCTGGTCTGAAGAGACTTTTGTGCTCAGTGCTCTCTACGTGCAGTGGATTTGCAATCTGATTATCTGGTTACTCCTGTCAAGGCTCTGCCAAGCCTCCCATGAGGAATTTACGTTTGTCTATCAATTTACATTAGCTAAAACAGCTGTCCGTGTGAAGGATTTCAAGGTTTTAAAATGAGGACCTACCCTCCGACACCAGTCAACTCTCCAAAACCCAACAAAAACTGTGGCTCAGTATTGAACAAATGAACAAAGCACATCCACCTTCGGGGTTTCCCTTGTTGAGTTTGCTGAGATGTTTGTTTCAGTAGAAAGCAAACTGACTACTTAACTGAGCATTTGGGGAAATCTTTAAAAGTGTAAGAAAAAAATCAAATCAAACAACTTTTAATAATACTTCACTGCCAGAGGAAAATACAATCAGTGCTATCCCTATATAATAAAAAAACAATTGCCAACTTTTTGATTATTTTTTCTATGATCATCTATCTTCAGGAAAGCTACTTCAGTGAAGCATGAGAGAAGAAAAGACTTCTTGAAGCATGTCAGCATAGAGGACTCATGAAATAAGGACCTGGAAGAGGAGTTTTATTATCTGGGGTACTGCTTGTTGAAGTGCTCAGAAAATTGCCCTCAGCCTGGCCCTGGGTGGCAGGTTGGCACACGGTGTGGTGCCAAGGTGTGGGGCTGCGCGAGCCATGGAGACATGCAGGTTGTGAAGGAACTGGCTTGGCAGCTGGGAGAGCCAGCTGCTTCCCAGGAAGAACCGCAGAGGAAAACAGTCTGGGGCAGTTCTCAAGCTATCGGTTGCTCTCAGGAGGATGGTGGAAAATATATTCTGGATTGTTGCGAAGGCAACATGTGGTTGGCGCGTGGCTGAAGCGGGGATAGGTCTAGTGGATGGAGTGATACTGAGCAGCCCAGCACTGCTAGAGCTGCAGAGCCAGGCCACTGCCTTCCAGCCTTTCCTCACCGGGGTGTCCCATGCACCAGTGCCCCGGAGCAGAGGCAGAGGCAGCAGGTTCCTTGATGGCTTCTGGCAGGTTTTCTTGGCTTCTGCTCTGAATATCTCAACAGCCAGCACTTCCTTCTGAGCTGTCTGGCCCTGCCCCTGCCATAGCCACCTTCTAGCACTAAAGTAATCAGGCTGCCAACAGCAGCCCAGCTGTGCCACACCTGCATGGTCTGCAAAAGCCATCTCAGAAACAAGGCAAAGAGTGAATTGGCCCATGCTGATTATTCATAAGGCTGCCAGCAATGTCTTGTCTAGCCAGCTTAAAGCTAGCACAGCTATCTTCATGCTACGTTGCTGTCACAACATTTACCTTAAGGGCAAGAAGAATACGTAACTTCTAGTTTTATTAGGCTATACAAATTAAGCAACTTCCAGAACTGAAAAATTGGGTCTAAGTTTTATATCAGTAGCTTCTAGTTTATTTCACTCTGCAGGACTCCTGAGCTCAGGCGCGGCTCTGTGGCCATGCCCTGCACCACTTGCTGGTCACTGGCTTGGCTCAGCCATCTAGGCGCAAGGAGCGAGTGGCAGGTGGACTGCTGTTGTTTTCGGGGAAGACAGTCTCACACACACCAGGTCCTTCAGTCAAACCCCTCTGGTTACAAAAATGGACAGTAACACTAATCATGATTCCCCTGTTACTTTGCTCTTCCTGCCCTCACTACATGATTTATTCTGCAGGCTCTTCAGAGAAGGGGCTGCCTGTTCACTGCCATGCCTACACGATAAAGTCCTGCTAACTGACCACGGGTCTGAAGATACAAACACTAGCCTAATGTCACAGCACTTTCCTAATTATCAAGCTGTGACAAGGTCTTTTACCATCTCATACTAACACACTCTTCATACAGTCCCTCTTCTACCTTCTCCTCATCTTGCCTCATCCAAAGCCCACTCTCTCTTCTCTTGCTTCTTCCTCAGCTGCTCTCCCTTCATTGCCTCCCAACCACTCAACAGAACCAGCCACACCTGCAACTTATCTACATCGGCCAACCCGCTGCCCCTGAAGCCAACCCACAGCTGTATATTATCAGTGTTAATTAACCCAGATTCATTCTTCTACAGCCTAACAATAAAGCCCTTAAAATATAACTAATGACTCATTGTCCTTTGAAATAAGCCTAGTAACTGTATATTTGAAAGGAGAGAGAGTGATAACCAACAGGAAGAGGTCCCAGGATCATTTGGATGGCAACCATAGAGACATGAAAAAGAAAAGCCCAGCAAAATATTAACATATTAGACAACAGGGATAGGTGGTTGCAGCTGTAGACAGAAAAAAAATACTACAGCCTGGCAGAAAAGTTCCAGCCTACTGAAGGAATGGAGGTTTGCAGGCTTGGCTTTAACTTTTTTCCTGTATTTGACTACCAAATATTTTTAAAGCCCTATTTTACTATTACTATTGTTATTAACATAGTCTCTTCTTTTTTCAAACAACCACGTTCCCATGTACTGTGTTACAGGTCAGCATTCTTAGAGTTCAGTGTTGTTTTTCCTTCTTAACACAAAGCATATAGAAATTAATTAGTTTGCATTTGCTACTGCCAATACATTAATATATTTTTGTTTAAGAGGCTCATGGAATAAAGAAAAGGCACATTAAACATACATCTTGAAATGATTGCTTTTCATGAGTTTTCAAGAGAAGTATCTTGGTTTTATCATACTAAATAGGTGTATTTGAACTGATTTAGCCCATCATAAGGGTTCAAGGACCGTACAAAGACACCAACTCTATTCTCAGTCTGAAATATCCTGTCTCCATCAGTTATCAATGACGGATGCTCAGGAAGAACTCCAAGAAGTAGGGTGTGCAAAGAGGATACCTGCAAGAACTGTCCACCCAGCCTTGTGCTGCTGCATTCAGCAGGCACTGGCATCAAAAGCTTTGGGACTCCAAAAGCTGTAGCAGCTAATTTTACTTCAGTCTAACTAGAATCTTTTAACTGTCCACAATGTGCTAGAGAGATCTGTGAAAAATTAGCTAAGCATTTCACATGGCTATCTCGATAGAGAAAGTTCTGTTATAACCAGTGCGTCCTCTGATTGTTGATAGCTCTGGGATGACTGCTGTAATTTCAAACTGGAAACAAGTGAATCCTTCAGATGAAAGATCATTCCACTGTACTTTTAGTACCTCCATCTCTCTTTTCCTCTAGTCCTTAAATAAGTACAATACTTTGGCAAAATACAAAATTTTATTACTACTGAGTACTCAGTGCCTGTACCTCATATCACATAGAATCACAGAACGAATCACAGAAGGATTTCCGTTGGAAGGGACTATTTACTGGTCATCTAGTCCACCCTCCCTGCCATGGCAGTGATATCTTTCATTAGATCAGGTTGCTCAAAGCTCCATCCAACCTGACCATGAACACTGCCAGGGATGGGGCATCCAGAGCTTCCCCGGGCAGCCTGTGCTGGTGCCTCACCACCCTCATTATAAAGGATTTCTTACTTATAGCCAATCTGAATCCACTCTTTCAGGGTAGGCTCCTACATCTAGAAGCAAGTTAAGCAAGTCATTAGGATCGTTAACAAATTTGCTCTTTTTAAAACAAATATTAGCTTAAACATTTCAGGTAAAAGTTCAGATCTATAAATTGTTATGAAGTGCTACACATATATAAAGATTTTTACATATATATATATATATATATATATATATACACACATATTCAGGAAAATATTGGAAACACTCAATGTTGGAATAAGTTGCTACAACTCCACTAATACCAAGGGGGTTATGCTAGGTTTTGCCAAGAGTTTTTTGACTCTGTGAATCTAAGACATATGAGATCAAGAGTCACTGGAAGGACCGAAGGTTAACAGATTTATTTAAATATGCAAAACTTAACCCCTGATTTTATTTTTTTTAAAATATCTAAAAACAGTGAACCATATGAAATGGAAGAATTAAATTTATTTCCTACTTGCCAGAATATTGATGGAACAGTGAAGATACTGGTTCAATTTGTAGGTCACCATCATTAGCTGTTCAAAAACCCCCACGGCCAACCGTTCATATCCCAAGATGATCCCTTCATTGCTAGCCTGGAGTGATGCTAACTCCCACAGCTCCTGTTGTCTCAAAGTGGGAGTCAGGGGTGGGTAGGACAGACACTAAAGCGGCAGCTCAGAGCTAGCCTGCCTGCTGAAGGGAAACAGCCTCATATGTACGTGGGTCCGACAAAATGTCAGGAGGGGCTAGTCAGAAAAAAGAGCTTGTATAAACAAGCTGACAATCAAAGTTTGAGTGATGGTGAACATCTGCAGCTTGCCTTATGATCCACAGTAGCTACAGGTGCACAGCAAGAGTTCAGTCCTGTCTGGATCTGGCTTATATACAGTAAGGATACGTTGCTCATTAATACACCATAGTTCCCGAGTCTGCAAATGGCAAATACATAACAAATGTAGCAAATACATAGCTAAATGGCACCACAGAGTCTTGCTTTGCTCCTTATTTTGATTTTTTTTTCTTGTTTTAGGTTTTGATGTTGCTCTCTGGTTTGTCATAAGAGCTAAATAATCTTGCAAATTGGGTACTAATATATTATGGGGAAATGTCAAGATTAATTTTCATCTTTTAAAACACCCCCAAAGCCACAGTGTATACCTTTCTGGGGCTGTTAACAGGAAATCAGTTTTCAGACCGGCCTGCAACTGGAACACTTCCACGCATAAAGGTACTCAGGGCAGGCAGGTGGCAGGTTGTTAATTCACCCCCTGCTCATTCCTAGAGGTGGCGTGATAAAATGAGCCACATGCTTATGACTTTAATGTGCTTGGTGCTCAAAACCAAGACGATTTCAGGACAAAACAGCATCCTTGCTAGCAGTTGGCTGAGACATCAAGAACAAGAAGAAGAATTTCTAAGACCTTATTGGTGAACATATGGCAGACTCTGATTTCCTTACTAAATCAGATGATATTACTAGAACTGGGTCATTATGCACACATTGTAATCTATCGTTAAGCCCAACAAAGTAATATTTAGCTAGTGTTTTAATTGTACTACTGGGATTTATCTCTGCTTTTCAAAGAAAAAAAAAGTTCAGGAAGGAAGAAAGAGTGGTGAGCTTTCAATTTTAATAACAGGAGATTGCCAATTTTGACAAATGACACTAACAGCTTATTCAGATAATGTTTGCATATATACATGTTTGCACATCTTTTCCGTGTTATTTAGGAGATAGGAAATGTTTAAATTATTCATTCTCTTCAATCTTCTTCCCTGAAAAGCACATTTCTCCTCCCCGTGTATGTTTTCAAAACGCAAGTTGGCATCATACTTTCCAAATAATCCTCCAGTTTGTTCTACAAAGCCGCAGCCAGGCCATTGTTACCTGTATTTCCAAACGACCACAAGGACAGTGCCATGCACATGCATGTGTTATGGGACTGATGACATACAGGAAGGAAATTAACCTCTTGGCCTGGAAATCAAGTGGTTCCTCACGATGCCAATCCGCACGGCTACAATCAATTAAAACAAAGATTCATCCTTCTCGTCCAGGCTGCTGAGCGATCATACTGCAAGATTTGCAGGGCCGTAAACTGGAGCTTCTAGGTTTGTTTGTTTGGGGGTTTTTTGTGGTGGCTGTTTCTACGTGGGTTTTTTCTTTACCGATCCTTCACACATGATTTCTGAGGCATATGCAGGCAGCTGACAGGGGTACCATTTATCCAGGCTATGGGGCAGCAGGGAAAGGTGTGCAATTCAACGGGAGGCCAGTCACCCCAAACCTGTTAAACACACTCATTTTGCAATGTGTTAAGCAAAACTGCTCAGACAAATCCCATATCTGTCTCCAACAGCTGGAGATAAAGAACCCTGTTTTCTTTTCTGTCAGGGTTAATAAAACAAGCAACTTATTAAATAGCATTTTGGCAAACACAATGGATAATGAATCCTATTCTATAGTTAAAGACTTTTAACAATTAAAAAGATTTATGAGCTGAGTGCCACAGCACAGGAGAGCCGGCAGAGCAGTCCGCTCCCGCGCAGCCCCACGCGCGGTGGGCATGGCACGCATCCACCCCGCTGGTGGGCACAGGGGGCTCCAGAGGAGCTGGGAGGGGCTGGCAGGTAAACGTGTGGCTTCAGGCCCACGAGGACAGCAAGACGAACACCCCAGGAGCCTGGCCCTTTGATGGGGCTGAAAGAGCTGGGTACGTCAGATACGTGGCCCCCCGGCCCATTGTTCCCCATCCGCTACAGTACATGTCCAGCGTCTGGTTTGTCAATCATCGGATTCAATGGCTGTTTGCCTGGGAAGCTGCTGACAGGGGGCTAGGGGGGCTTGCCAGAGCTTAATTACCGTACCTCATTAAAGGGCTTCTCATTCATATTCAGTAAGGAATCATTCGAGCAGACAGATATGTCTTTGTTAGATTAACTGAAAAACATACTTTTAAAAAAATCCCTACCACTTACGTATTTACATTGGTTTGGTTAAAGAACTCTTTTCATTCTGCTTGAGAGAGGCTGGGGAGCGGGGGGGGGGTGGGGGGGTGGGGGGGGTGGGGGGGGGGCTGGAGTGGGGAAAAAGCAAAAAGAACAGGAAAGAAATAAAATGAAAGGAAAATTAGCTAGAAAGAGTTTGCATTTGTAACCTGACAGGTGGGGTTTTTTGTTGTTTTTTCGTTAGGAAAAAATAATTTCATTACATAGAGTCAAATTCTGCTTTCATTTCTACTCAGTTCACAAAGATACACTGATGTGTACGGGGGTGGTGGTGCAAGTCTCTTTCTATGAATGAAAGCTGAAGGGGTTAAAATTGGCTACTTGTCTGCTGGCAAAGTTTTAGTTAAAAATGTCACTACTATTTTTCCTTCAAGGGAAAGCTTAGGAAAGTTTTGCAGGTAACTTTTTTTGTGCAGGTTTTCTCTTGTCGTTAAAATAAAACCCCACAAAGCTAGAGCCTTAACCAGCATGGTTCAGTGCAGCCTCCCCAGCACTCTGGGGGCACTGGCGAGGGTATGGGTTGTAGGCTTGTTGTTGTTGGGGATGTTCTTCCACCAGAGATAGCATCGGGTCGTATTCACTGGCAAGCCTAGCAACGACCCCATCCTTCTGTGGGCAAATGGCCTAAAGAGAAAGGAAATACCTTTCTAATCTGCCCCAAAGATTCCACCTGACAGCTTTCAGTAATATTTTTATAATATATATTTTTTTTTAACATACATTTTCATTAAAATGGAGGTCCAAATAGGATGGACCAAACCAGTGGCTGAAACCTCAGCTAACGAGCATGGAAACACTTCTGGCTCCCCAAGTAACATACTGGTGTTTTCCTGCTTTCTGATCACTATTGATACCACACTATTGCATCTGAGAGGGCACAGTAAGCCTTTAGTCTGAGACACCTTGGTGCATAAAGATTGCCCTTACAATATTTGCTTAAAAACCCCACGAAAGTACATGTGTGGTGCTGATATCTCAAGAAGAATGACAATGTGAAAAGCCATTTGATCTGGCACAGGAGCGAGCCCTTAGTCCTGTTTACATGTGGCTGGTCTGGGGTTAGAAGGGTAAGAATGCCAAGGAAGAGAGAGAGCGGATCCTCTCTTATCCCGGGCTGCTGAACCGCACAAGGCAGAGGTTTTCAGTCCCAGCCCATCAGGCTGACATTTTTTTGCCTTTGAGTCTGCACTTTTGGAAACGCAGCAAGACACGAAGAGAGAACTGTGAAGAGACCTTGTGTGGTTAATATAGTTTCCCCTTATTTCTTTCTCAGAAATGGTTTTAGAAGAAATTAAAAAGGACATTCGCCTAGAGGCAGACACAAGGCACAGGAAATTTAATCCTGCACGGCTAAAGTTTGGCCAAATTATGAGCATCTGATAACAGGGTCTTTTATATGTAATGCAAAGGATTTGGCAACTTCAGCTATCAGCAGAGGAATACAGAAGTTGGGGACATCATATTTATCGCTGGTTTATGACAGGCAGCAGCCAATCAAACCACAGGATTTTCACAATGTATATTGACAGCTAACAACAGCCCAGGTCATTAGAGCCCTTCTGCCAGAAGAGTGCATCAATCCCATAATGGAGAAATAAGTGCATCACTCCAAGTCAGTAGTCCCTACACTCTGTTGAGCTGAAGCAATTCCATCTCAGTATAATAAGGCATGAAGCCTAACATCATGTACACTAATAAAAAATACTATCTTTTTATAATGTGATCAAATTTGAGTTCCTGTTGGGGCAATAACCTGGAGTTTCCTGATATCTCTGTATTTAAAACCTCAGTTATAGCTCTGTATTCCACACAGTTTTGCCTTGAATACATAACAGATGTTTATATTGAGATGAATGCTTTGTGGACCCAGAACTGTCATCAGACCTCTCATAATCGCATTTTCACCTATGCATATGGTGTACACCTGTGGCTTGTTGGAATTGTATTCAATTGCAGCGTGGGAGGTTTAAAGCCAGCACTGGATTTTTATTCTTTTGTAATATTTTTCATTCACATTGTTATAGGTTTTAATCCTTTTTGTCATGTTTAGTATGTAAACAAATGCAGAAATACAAGATCAAGTGAGGTTCTTGGAAAGCTGCACGTGCCCCTGTGTATTGCATAGAGAAATACATATTTAGGTTAGTGATATATATATATTAAAGTATCATTTCTATGTGGGCAAGATTTGAATGTTTGAGGAAATATCACAGGACAGTAGTAGATTTCTCTGCTAAAGATATGCAGAAGGATGTAAAGAACGGCAGCCTAGAATACGAGGTAGAGGTGTATCACACATATGTGGGTTTTGATGATTTTCAATTTTTTTAAAGCAAATACACCTTGAAATGTACTGCTAGGAAGCTGTCAGGATCTAACTGTCTCCATTTACAGATACATCCACTTTCCCTTGAAGGGTCTGCAGTGGTATATTTCAACAGCGGTTTCCACATGCCCAAAGCACCTAACATCAGAGCAGCAGGGGCTGGGATCTGGATGGCTGTAGCCCACCAGCTCTGCCCTCCGCAAGGCGACACACGAGATGTTTTCGGGAACTGGATCTGTAGTATTGCAGAACTTGGTATGAAATGCAGGGCAGCTGCTGGGATGTGTTTGTTTGCCTGTGGAGACCATCCTCACACAGGAACAGCTTGATGCCCAAAGAAACCGGCTGGTCCTAATGGGGCAGAAGAACCATCACAGGCCTAAACACAAGGGTGGCTTCTCTTTGGTGTGGCCTTTTGTTATCAAGTACCTGTTTGTGCATCAGCTGTCCCCTTAGCATGGCCAGAGGAACCAAGAGTCATCAGTGAGAAGAAAATGGAGTAAGAGAAGGAAAATACAAAATGAGGTGGTAAAAGTGTAATCCCCATCAGGCAGCTTCACTAAGACCTGAGAAGAACGTGGACACCACAGAGAACAGCCTGTTAATTAAAAATAGTGAAATCCCAGTGGATTCATGCTATGAATTTTGAAACTGTGTCCTGTGAGTTTGCATTCATGGCCTTACTATCAGCTTAACCCAACACCTAATGAAGCTGATGGGACTCCTTCCTCCAAGGCCAATGGTTCAGCAACTGGTGCACAAATCAAACTTTCTAAAATCCATGTGCAACTGAAGATAAGAACAATTAGTCTCTTTGGTTTGCAATTCCAACAGAAAAATGCTTCTTTGAATTAACTAAAATCCAAAATGAAGAATCTAAGGTAGCCCATCTTATCTAGCCCTTTTGTGTAAACTGAATATTAAATTATTTACAGGCCAAAATGCATGGCAGGTTCTTTAAAATATTCTAAGTTGTAGGGTTGTAATATGAAAATTTGCAATCCGTACAATGAAGTACTTGGGAGACCCGAATAACAAAGATTACTTTTTTTTTTCTTTATCATATGCTCAATTGTATTTGCCTACAGTACAATTATACACAGAATCAAATCAACAGTGAAATGATGGGTGAGAGACATACGCTATAAACTTCATATTAGCCCTAGTAGGTCCACATACATTTTCTGTAACAGGATTTCCAGCTGTGTACAAGCAATACATAGGTTTCTCTGAACTGTATGAAATGCCCCGTACTCTAAAAGTTTTAGGTGATTATGCTGTGTAGCTTGTTTGTCAAGATCAGCTAGCAAACGTCTTTCCGTGCTCCTAGGCTTCTTTTGTGTGCAGACAGTTTTGTTATGGAAAAAACTATGCTAAAAACCCCAAACCCCAACAATCTATATTTATTAAAGCCATCTCTTTAAAAAGGAAATATAACAATGATAGCAGAGTTTTATATACAGTTTTATATGCAACAGCAAAATTGGCCTATCCCTAGAGGCATAACAAAATTTTATATGCTTAGGCTTTTCCCTGCTGGTGCTTATCTCTTTGGTATTTAATTTGCAACTTTTTAGCCATTACTCATGCTGTTTGCCATCTTCTGCTGTTTTTCATATGCAGTCAAGTTAACTTTTTTTTTTTTTTTACCATAAGAAACATGGAAAAGAAAAAAATTGTTATAAAATCTTCTGTCACCTAAAAGCCTGAACCCTGGACTTAGCCAGATGAGCAAAGGACTTATGATAGACAATAACAGATTCCAAGCACCTGCTTCTACTATAAACAAGAATAAAAATCCATGGCTAGGATCCAATTTTAAACTCAGAAGATATGTGAAGATGGTTGTGTACAATGGTTTCAGCATTCAGTGGAAGCTACTTTGTGAGTTACTGACACATATACAGCCTTGCAAGTAGAACAGTTTTAAGAATTACTTAGTTCAGTAATGAGTAGGGTCTTATGATGTGTTCTGATATTTTTGGAATAGTGATATATATGATATATATTACAGTATATTACATAAGTGAAGAAGTAATGATGATAAAGTTTTAGAAAAGTACTACAAAGGACCTTGAAATTATGAGCATTTCATATCTCAGTAACAAAAGAAGAAAAGGAAACAACCTTCACCAGCTATTAAGCATGACGTTTTGCAGGGACTGCTAAATGAACATCGTCTATGAATGAGTACCAAAGGAAAGTATTCTGATTTGAGCTACTGGTTATTTTGCTTTGTGAATTCCCCAGTTAATGATCACCTTATTGGTTAATGGTCTCCATCTGATCGGCAGCTCCTGTAACTCAGGAAACATGAATAAACGCTGCCTCCAGTCGGGCTCCAGAACTGCTAACCCAGGATGAATATGTGGGTAGCCTCTAGTTTTGAGCAGTTTTATTACCTGATTTTCCAGTTGTTCATTAGGTGTGTGTCTGCATGTAGATACATAACTTTTCCCTTTGCTCCAGGCATCACCATTTTCTGCTACACAAAGAGTAGGCAAAGGGCTTGCAAAAATAAGCAGCTTCCTGAAGGTGCTACCACTACATACAGCGTAATCATTGCTCCTGCAAGTACCTCACTTTTGTAGAAAAAAAGTCTTCAGCAAAAAGTCTTCTCCAAGAGGCTATGGAAAACTATTTTAGCTATTTAGCCTTATTTCAGTTCAGTAACACACTGACTTCTTTGTATATTCCTTCATTTCCCTAATTTTTTGGTGGCCACTGCTAAAACAAGCACTATGCTAAATGGGTTTATTAGAGGATATTGTTATGTGTGCTGTAAGGGTTACCTCTAATCTAGCAAATATATGCTCACAGAGTTTTAGAAAAGCGATTACTAGAAAAAATAATAATTTCTCTTATCAATCTAGACAAATGTTTTTCAGCATGAGATGCAGAATTGTTTTAATGTCCATCCTCTGAAAGACCTAAAGAACATAAAATATGTGAAAAGATGGAAGCAATAATTATTTATTATCTAACATATTAATTTATTTTATTCTTAAGGTTATTATTTTATTTTTGTAATAAAATTTGCTTATATTATATTATCATATAATAACCTTGAATATAATAACCTAGAATTAAAACCTCATTGCATCTAAAGGGCCGAGAGGATCTGAACTTCTGCTGCCATTCATGATGATTAAGCCTGGATCACACTGGTGGCTCATAGTCGCCCTGTGACCTGCTCGTGCCTCCAGGAACATTTGTCTACTCTCAAGTTTCCACACTGGAGCAGAGGCTCATGGCACTCCACCTGACGCTGGGTTACCTATTTCTACAGCGCAGATCGTCACACATGGTCCTTGATGTAGGGCTTCTGTCAGAGCTTCAGCTGCTGTGGAGCATGGGGGCTGTAGAAATAGACCACGAGATGCAGCTTTTTCTGGTTTATGCATGTAATGAAATTCAGGATATGATGTGGACAAGAAAACCTACTTTTCTTGAACAATGGTGTTCTGCAATCTAAGTTCAAAAGACCTGATCATGAACTTCACTTTTTTAATACCTCTGATGACATCAAAGCCTGAAAGGTAGAGCCTGAGAGATATGTGAAGGAGCCTTTCACCCCTCAGTAGTCTGCTGGAGTCCAGCTCCACACAGTCCAACCAGCAGGTCCAGTCCTTCACCAGCTGCGTGAGCAATGGATGCCCTGTGGGGGTGGGCTCTGGGCAGGAAGCTGTGATATCAGTCCAGTCACTGGAGAAATGGATGTCTCCTCCTAGGAAAGGGAATAAACACAGCTGACACTATCTGAGCTTCCCTTTGGGAAGTTTCCTTGGAAAAAGGGTCAGACACTGAAAAAGCTCCAAGAGACAAAACACAGGTGGGTCAGTGTGACGCAGTTCATGGCATTGCTGTCTGTAGGGACAAGTTTTACTCTCCAGAAGTGTGAAGACAGATCACCAATTTTTCAAATTAATTCTGCAGGTATTTAGCGAGAAGGAAGGTTGTTGCTGATCATGTTGATGTGTGTAAGGAGTTGGCTGACTAGGTGGCCACCCAACCCCAACTAAAAGAGCACCACCGCCTATCTGTAAGAGTCCCTATATAGCTATAAGACAGCTGCAAAGAAGGACTGATGAATTTGCTTTTATATACACTCACCTGAAACCACTTGAGAACATCGGTGTGACGAAATTACTGATGATGTTATTCAGCTACACAGGAACTTCATTGTTTGTTTTCTTAAACTGATAAAAGAAACCACAAAGAATGCTCTTTAGCACACACTTAGTACTCAGTTTGCAAAACTGGTGCAATTAGTGCAGAAAGCTGCCAGCGTATGTCTAGTCTGTTAAAGAATCTCAACATTTTGATGCAAGCTCAATGTGAAAAGACAACAGGTCCTTGCATGTGTCCAAAGTTGGATCTCGTGGATTTATTCTGTTCTATTAGAACAAAACGGACTGAGGCACGAGTGCAGTGCAGTTACTCTCTGTAATCCAAGAGAAGTCCAGAAAAACAAGGCTGAAGATACTGCTGCTCTGCAGTGGAGGGTCAGTGAAGCTTAACTGAAGCTCTGCTAGAAAGGGCCTCCCATGGGCCGTTTCCTTATTTTTAATGAAATAAATGCAATAAAGGGAATACCTTGGTTTTCCTGCTGCCAGGCAGCTCACTTGCACAACCTCAGAACTCTTCTGCTCGATGACAGGAGTAACATCAGCTGAGCTGGTTTTGTATGTGAAGTACCTGATGAAAAAAAGGGAAAAAAGTGTGCAGGTAGCAGGACTTTTCAGGATCAGACAGACAAACTTTTTGTACACTTTGCTGAGAAAGAGCTCAGCAGTGCTTCCCCGTTACCAGTCCCCCCTAGTCCCTAGCTGCAAAGCCCAGATCCTGCAGGAAGGCTCTGACTCCCAGACGAAAAGGCACCACACACAGACAGCAGCTTTCCAAGGAACTGGGGGTCCACCTTAAAACAGATGAGGCAGGATTTAACAGTAAGGTAACTCCTGTTGAGATAATGGAAATTTTGCATGATGTATGACTTCAAAAGAGGCACTGCATGTAAACCCCTCTTGATCCCTTCCTGTTACTTTAGTTACTCAGACAACTTTAAAGATCTGGACTTAAATCCACTGGCTGGGGGTAGTGATAGGCATCTGCTCTGTGGGATGAGCTCAATAGGCAATCACATACAAGGACGTGTGTTCACAAATCCTCTTCCCCATCCAAGCAAAATATACTTGGCAAAAACAACAGCGTGCTGGATTCTTGCCTCCCTGTATAACACAAGTCACTCATTGAGTACCACTAGCTGATTCAGTAGGTGCAATGTTCTGTTTCAGAGCAGACACTGTAGTAGGATTTGACCCCTTTGGAGGCTGGGTGTTCAACTTTGTTGCAAACTAGGACCACATTTTTGTATTATGTACTTTTAGCATCAGAAACTATTCCTTTCTGCAAGCCTTCTTGTTTCCAGCTTCTTCACGTACTTATCAAAAGCAATAGAGATAACCTAGAACTGGAGCGTAACAGCATTTCTAGAAGGTTTCTCCAGTCCTTGTTCTCAGTAATCTATGATTTTTAGTTTGCTAGGAAAACAACAAGGTGTAGAGGAATGAAGCTGGGTTAATTAAGACTGATAATATACAGCTGTGGGCTGGCTTCAGGGGCGGTGGGTTGGCTGCCGTGGATAAGGTGCAGCTGTGGCTGGTTTCTGCTGAGTAGTTAAATATCTCTAAGGGGATGAAAGAAGAGCACTGGGTGAAGAGAGACCTGGAAGAAGCAGAGGAGAGAGAGTGGCCTCAGGAGAAGAAGGGTGCCCAAATGAGGAGAGGCTGCCTGGAAGAGGAGCCGAGAGACTCCAGACGCAGCAGAAACAAGAAGCAGGGTGGATTGGCCTGCAGAGGATCAAGAAACAGCACCGACAGTAGATGAACAGTCGAAGCCTTGTGGGGGATCAGGGGCTGTGCCAGGGCAAGGCATGGAAACTGTGTATTGAATTTAACCTGGTATGGGGTGGTAAAAGCTTTGTTGGAGCTTCATAGTTTTGATAGTGCTATGACAACAAGGTTGCTAGAACACTTTAGGACAGCCAAACTTTTTTTGTGTGGTGGCTGCTGATGAATGCTGAGGTAGATGGTCTTTAAATGACAGCATTTTGGCAGGGGTCTTGTGAGGGCAAAAGTACAAGCAACCTCACCAGTAGTCTTCTACTACTGGAGAAGACAACACAAAAATACCAAGAAGGATTAAAAATGTAAGTGTGCTTTCCTTGCTACATTTTTTTTGTAAATATTTCTTCTGTTTGGGCAGAGAGATTCTTTTAACTTTACACCTCCTAGATTAAACCTAGTCAACTAGCTGTATTACACTTTTCACCTGTAAATCAGGAAAGATCTTTGATTACCTCTATACTAGCCCTCCAGAATCTGCTATGTGAAAGAGTGAAACAAATTCAGGTAGGGTAAGTGCAAGCATTTATAACTCATTGATAGCTTTCAGTAGTTCCATGACTACTGACACTCCTTACTGAAGGAATCTGTGCAAGAAACCCAAAATAATTTTATTCATTTCCAGCCCATGATGCCTGACTCTGTGGTATGTTTAGTTAGGGCTTGGACTGATTATTCTGCTTCATCTATAGCCACCTAGGATCTGTTTTGTAAGTACTAGATGGCAAAAAACATCCCAGCCAGAGCCTTATTAATATCTACTGGTCTTTGTATCACTGCTGTAATGTAACTTTGAAGTTGTCAGTTGTTTTTGCATACCACAGGAAAGCTGTAAGAGCAGACAGCATGTACAGTAATGGATGTTACAGTAGGTTAACTCTTCCTATAACGAGATGGTGTATCCCATCAAGCATACTTTTGGAGTTATGGTGAAGTCTTGGGAAGAAATTCTCTTTCTTCCTAGCTAATTATTTAACAGTTAGAACTACCATGAAAGTAACTCTCGCTGAAATACTTAAGTGAAGGGCAGACCAAGGTGTGCCACCAAAACAGGTTGACTTCCAAATGCTGAATGCCAAACTCTTTGAAGAGTCACAGGTCAAAACACTTTTTTCACTTCTATTCAGTGAGTAGCTTCAGTTTACTGTGGGTGATGAAACAAAATAATTAAGTTTTTTTGGGCAATCTGGGGAAATGGGCAAATCAGTATTAAAATGAATCATTATTTGCTGCTTTTCCAAATATGTAGCCATTCTGACTTGATGGAGACATCCCTGGAGTTCTCCTCAAAGCTCTTTCTTTGCGGAAGAGTCTGCCATTCTGACTTACACTGTGCATTATCTTACTTTTGACTAATATTTTATTTAAAAAGTCAGGTTTTTTTTCCTGTTTTCTTCTCTTTTCCCCATTTATTTGGCTATGGAGCCACAATGGAATGCCAGGCATATTATCAGTGTGAAGAAAGATATCACACTGCCACTGTGGCTATATGTAAACATTGTTACAGAAAATCGCAGGATTTTGAGATCTACGTATACGGATATTTATTTTGCGAATTAGAGTATGCCTGAAGTGGCCCTGACATACATTCAGTGTCATTTGTACATGCATCAGAAACGGTCTATGTATGTAGTACACAGCAGATTTTATTTTTCAGTATTGCCTGTCCTCTTGATAACTCTTTCAGTATTGGGTTTTTTTGTGAGCACTGCTTTTGGTGTTATCACATTCAGTCTTGATCTTTTTTGTGATGGATAAAGAGCAGATACACAGAAAGCTGTTCTCAGCTAGGGCACAGCTATCTGGGAAGTACAGTGAGACTTCTTTTCCTCAATGTTTTTGTGTGCCATAAACTTGCCTTTAAAGTACACAAAACCTGTCTCTGCTTGCTAGGTAATTTTGCCCCCTCTTCTGGCCAAGACTTTCCCTTTTTAGGCATAAATCTGATATGAGTGGATTTAACTTGAAGTTATTCAGCTTTAATCCCAACTGTTCACGCTGAAAAGTGTATGTTGTATATAGGCAAACTCCTCCTTACTAGGGAAACATGGAAACCTCCAACCATTCCAACCCTGAAGGTCAGCCATGTTCCAACTTGTTGTATCCCCGTGCTTCATAGCTACATCTAAGACAGAAAAAAGTGTATGTTGAAATAAATACTTTCTCATGAAACTGCCTTCTAGATCTTCTAGCAGTCTTCATACCACTAAGACTAGAAGTAGTCTTTTTCCCTATGGTAAGGGACAAGGTCCTTCCAAACTGGGCAAGCTTCTATGCTGCTTATCACCACTTTCTATCTTCAGCATGCATAGAAAAAAGGGAAAGTGGCATTTAATAAAGTGGGGGGGGGGGGGGGGGGAGAAGAAAAAGCTGTGGTTCTGTTAACTTGTGCAAATAGTTGAATAAACCAGCACCTGATCCTATATTTCTCCTTAACTCCTCCTGCACTCACTGTAAAAATATGAAAACGGTTGTAGCTGTGATGGCACAAGAGCGTAAGCAAGCCAAGGTCTGTAGGTACATACTACCTTGAGCAACATCCTGGTTTGAAAACTGTTGAGCAGTTTGTCTACCAGCCCTTAAACATCTACTGCAGCAGAATCTAAAGCAGCTGATGCCCAACTGTGGGTTTCATGGCACTGTGCTCACTGAACCTCTGCCAAATCTTTTTAACTAAAGGCATTTCTTTCCCCCTTTTGAAAGGCCACCAATATCTTACATTGCTGTCAGCTGAGATATCTCTAATTTTTGCTGCCAGTTCATTATGCATAATTTTGAGAAGATGCTCAGGAATTACAGGTCACATCCAGTGCCAATGGTCGTCATTCCTTTTTCACTTGAACAGAAAGATATTTTGTTGATTTGGGGGTTTTCTTATAGCTTGTGCACAGCCTAGGTTGACATTTGTGATTTAGCATGTCCCAAACATACCTTAAACCTATTCTAATTTTGACATTTCTATTTTAATGCTGCTTTGTATTTACTAGATGGTTCATGTTATTCAACTGTTTTTCTGCTGCGCTGTATATGGATGACTTAAAATTAGAAACCAAGTAGAACCTCAGAGTCGCCTTATCTAATGGCCTACAAATACAGAAAATCCTTCGGAAGTATTTGTAGAAATTGCACCTGTTTCTTGGGCAATCAGGAAGGCATTATTTGCTCTGCTGACTTTGCAGATGGATTTAACACGAAAAAGGAATTATTCACATGGCCAGTGCACAGTATAAGCAGAAAACACATTCAGTATCCAGGCCAGCACTGTCGTACAGGCATTTGAAAAACTCCACTGGTCATGTCTAAAATATTGCTAATATTTCTTGAAAGCAAAGTCAGGTTTTTTTCTGGCCATTTCTCCCCTTTTACCAAAGGCAGAAAAGGTAGTAGGCACTAAACAGTAATTCTATCCACCAGACAAGCCTTTATGCTTGGGTAAATTATTCCCTAATTTTTCCTGTTCTTTCACTACAGTGCAGGTTTTAATTAAGGGTCATCCCTAAGAACATGAACTGAGTTGCCATCCCATCTAGCAACTAGTCCAGTGGCCTGAGTGCTGCTCAGCTGGCTCAAAGCTGGCAGCACCTGCCCTTAATCAGTGGCATTGACTCTTGCCATTTTCTTCCTGAAAAATCTTAATTTTTATTGGCTTTGCCAATTGATTAATATCAACCTTCTCATGAAAGAGCCAAAGCAGGGTTCAGGATTCCCAAGCTGGGTATACTGGGGTGGAAAACAGCCAACATTCAGTACTGGGTGGTGAAACAGGGGACTTTGTAGATTAAGCTAAGAGAACCTCCAGTCTGCTGGTTTATTGTTTTCAGATAGAATTGCTTATCAATGCATGCTTCTAAAGAGAGAGGGTTTTATAATATCTATACTTTTAAATTTACTATCTGTTTATATGGGGAAAATCTATAATAAAATCTGTACTTTTCCTCTAAAAGGTCTTAATTTTCTTTTTTATTATCAGAAGAAATACGTGGCCAAACCCGCTCCAAGCTGCTGGCTAGCCTGTATTTTAGGTATACTGTAGTTTACTGTTGAGTCACCACGGGTTCTCACAAAAAGTAGACTGCCTGGGACTACAGTGCCCAGAAGTTGACGGATGCTTTCCAAAGCCTCAATAAACTTTATACAGCAACTGTTTTTCTGCTATTCTGGATGACGGGGGCAGGGGCTAGAGGCTTGCACAGGATCAAAATGCCATCATTTTCACAACAGTAAATTTCACTGGTTCCAAGCTTGCTGCAGTTCCCTTTTTATTGCAAATACATCAAACTGTCTCTGATATATCTAGCATGTCAAGGCTGAAAAAGGTTCACACATCAGATGCTGACTTTGAGGGGGTGCTTAGAGGCGGGGGGGCAGGAAGTTGACATAAGGTACAAGCAGTCTTTCAGATGCACTTAAAACATGCCATTTTTATGATCCTTTTTTTTTTATTTTTATTTTTTTAACAGACAGTGGGGGATAGGATAGCAGCATCAAGAAAGGTGGCTGTGTGCTCCTCTCACACAGGATCCATTGACCTGGGCATCTCTCCCTGAGCATCTCTCTTTTTCTTCTATTCCAAATAAGCAGATTCTGTTGCCAGTTAAATCAACTTTTAGTTAATGATTACATTTCCATTACTGTTACTAATATTTTTAAGTTGGAATTTGATTTTTGCTGACAACTTCTTTTTCTCTTAAATGAAACCATAGGCTCAGCTATGATAGAAACTCTTCCATGTTTTGAGAAGTCCAACATTCTCTGTGCATGTAGAAAAATGTTCTGTAATATCATAACATTGTAAGGTTACATATATACATATTTATGTATATATACACATATATAAAACCCCTTGTAATGTACAGACCTTTCATTCACTCCTCAGCTTCCTTCATTTGACAACCTGATTGCAGGCTTGGTTCAGAAAGAAATATGTAGCAAAAAAAAAAAATATATAAAAATATAATGACTTGATGGTATGAACCTCTTTTTGTCCATTAAGTCGTGCTTCTGAAACACCTATGGTTTCTGTCTCTTATAAATGAAGTCTGCATTATTAAATTTATCTGTAAAATTCATCCTCCCTCTTTGTCACACCTAAGTAACAATATGTGCATTCAGGCAGACAATGAAAAGTAAACTGATGGCTGTGGTTCGCAGAGAGAATTCGCTGACAAGCTGGCATGATAAAATTTGGAGCAACACATGGAAAGTTCTTCTCTGTTTTACTGTAATTCTCTTTGTGAGCTTCCTATATAATCTGATTTACATCTGTCCAAGGATATTGGGAAACCAAGCCCACATACAGCAATAAAAAGTCACCAGCCTAAAGCAGCTTTGACATAAAGCCAGGACAGACACTTGCAGCTGTATTTTCTATATCTAGCTTGTAAGTGTGGGCATATCTGGAGCTGAGACCTTCAAGGAAAAATATGATTTTCCACTCTCAGATGTGAATCCATCTTTTCTTCACACCGACTCTCTCTTTTTTTTTTTTTTTTTTTAAATAGAAAGATATGTCTCCAAAATGAAGATTTATCTGATAGCATGAGTAAAGCAGTGAAAAAAATATAGTCATTTTCATGGAAAAACTGCTCTATTAAACACAGGTGACATGATCACAATTGTCATCCCTCCCCACTCCCTCTCTTTATTAATCTATTAATTAACTATATTCTTCTCCAGAAGGCAATGTCCCTAAAGGGAAAGAAATATTTATGAGAGGTCCAGCTGACAACATTAGCAGGTGAATCAGTTAATCATATGTTCTGGGTTAAACAGCATTACCGTTATATGGATGCTAGATCTCTGTTCTGGGGCACATATGCTGAGGAGAAGGAAAAGACAGCACCCCAGAGAAGAATGAAAGGTACCATTATTATAACTTGTATGACAGCACAATCTCGTTGATTATTCTCAGTATCTTATTTCAGTTTCTGTTTTAATTTCATTTACTAAAAATGCCAGCATATTTTCTGGGCTGACTGTCACTTGCAGGATTTAGTAATAGATGCAGAGTAATATTTAATTACTTCTGACTTCTTGCTATCTATAAATCTAAAGTTCATGAAATCAAATTTTTTAGTGTCTTTTCCCTCTCCTCTACTGTCACTTCTCACCCATTACCAGCTAGTAACTTTAAAGCTTGGGAGGTCAGATTCCCTATTTTACCTGGGCTCTCTCCACTTGATTAAAGTAATCTGAATGGAATAAAGCAGTAAAGACATTTCTAAGTAGAACAGGGGGCTGAGGGAGGAAAGCAGACATATAGTGTTGGCTTCATATGAGGGACAGATTCAGGGACTTTAAGGCCAGAAGGAATCATGTGATAACCTTATATGACTTTATTCCTCAGGGCAGTAAATTTCACCCCATTGTTCCTATATTCACCCTCTAATTTCCAATTGCCTAAACCCAACCTCCAAAATGACAAGAAGAAATAGGTCAATCCCACCTTCACTGGTATTCCCTTTCACTGTGCAAACATCTTACTGTTATTACACTTTATTTCATATTCAAATTTGGTGGTGGCATCTTCCAGCCACTGGGAAGTTCTGCATCCCTTTCTGCTTGATTACAGAATGTCTCAACACATGCCGTTCATAAGTTCAGAAATATATAAAAATTATAAAGGTAGGCCCTTAGCAAGAAAGACTTAGCAGTTAATTAACCAAGTTCTATTTTAGGATCTTTACAGGGCTAACTTCATGCTTGGTTTAAGATAGAGTTCCACAAAACATCTAAAATTAAACTTGAACAACATAAAACCTGTGTGGTTTCAGGTAGCACAATAACCTCCTTACTCAGACCAGGTCACAATTTCTCATGTAAGTCCAACATCAGGTCATGGGTCTCATTTGTAAAAAGACACGCAAACAGGGTTGCCACATGCTTTCAGAGCTGCTGTCAAGTAACTCTGCACAGGTACATGCTTTGCACATGCATCCTATCATTGTCGGAATAAAAGAACAGGGCATACTCTGTGTACTAACTGTTCATGTCTGTTCCACTTATTTTGTGAAATGATACACGATGGACCCCCTGACTCAGAGACCTGAATGCCAGAAGGGTCCACTAGATCACGCGGTATGACCTAATATATGTCACAGATCACAGATTTCACCCAGTTGCCACTGTATGAAGTGCAGTGATGTGTGTTCGACAAAAGCATATTTTCCAGAGGAGGACATAGTCTTGATCTGTAGAATTCAAAAAATGGAAAAGCCAGCATTTCCCCTGATAGCTCCAGATTTTAATCATTTCACTGTTATTAATGCATCCCATATTTTTAATTCCAATTTGTCTTCTTTCAGCTTTCATCCACCAGTTTTTGTCATGCTTCATTAGGTTAAAGAACTCTTTTGTTCGGCATTTTCTCCTGCTCCATCTTATACACTGGAATCTAGTCGCTTCTCAGTTTCTCTTTTGATGAACTAAGTGGACCCAATTCTTAAGTTTCTTAGTGGAAAGTGTATTATTTTAATCCTAACAACCTTTTTTTTTTTTTTAAGTAAACCTCAAATTCACTTAGCCTTGGTGATCTGTCACTAATTTTTTACCACAGCATTTGTGTCCAACATGTTTTGTTACACTCAGCATCACTATGCAGCTGCATTTATCTATTTATCTATTCCTTTGCAATATGCACATTAATTCGGGGCGGGGGGGGCAGGTATAAACATCTATGGCATTTTGAAAATTATGTGAATGCAAAAATAGGCTACATTTTTTTTTTTTAAGTTGGATGTTTATAATTAATTTGCCTCAGCCTGCTTAGTTGCAACAGTCTTCCAGAGGGAAGTGGTTCTCTTCCCACTGGCCGCAGAACAACGTGAATACACGGTAAATACGATGTATTGCCAGGATAGCACATCCCCACTTTATGTACAGAAATCTCTCTACTATGTGGGTGGAATACAACAGTTCCCATCTTTACTGAAAAATCAATTTCAGTGTAAGGGCCAAAGATTTAAGACCCTGCTTGTGTACATGATGAGTAACAGAGCTACAGAACAACACAGCCATGAGGAACTTACTAGAGAAAATTCCACCTGCCATTAGACACCAAAGGAAGGAAAACATATTTGAGGCTTTGAAAAGAACTTTATGCTTGGCTGTGAGGACTTGACAAGAGCTCAAGACGTAGCATGAGGTAAAGATACATCTCTCCATATTTGACCTTCTCGGCAGCCAATCAGTCATATATTTTCCAAAGCTCCTGCAGTGCAGTGCATAGCATCAGAGTGTTTCAAATTCAAGTTTGTGTCTGAAAATCATTCAGTAGGAACTCACATGCAGCCAAAAGCAGCAGCAGCAGAACTAGAGAGTTTTCCCACACCTTATGTTTCTGTCCTCCTGCAAAGCAGTGCCATCAGCTGTCCATGTTACAATGATCACACGATGCAATGCAGTGACGTATTTGTTATGTTCTAAGCTCTCCTTCCACAAGCTTCTGTGAAAAGGCAAAACATGGAAGGTAGAACATGCAGAAAACAAGAGACTGGGGGTCTGCACAGTACTAACCAAGTATCCTTAGCTGTCACTCATTCACCTGTGAAGTGCTGCTCAGCATAACCTCAAAAATTTGGCATCAGCAAAAGAAATACTAGAAAGTCATCACTGGACTCACAACCCTTCATGCATGTTTCCTGCCAGTGTCCTATTGCATTCACCTAGTTTAAGTCAATTAATTTACACTGGATTTTTTCCTTTTTTTTTTTTTTTTTTTTTTTTTTTTTAAGATAAGTAAGATCAGCTGCCATGTAATATCACAAGGCCTGGAACAACAGTCTCAGAACATTAACCATTGCCAGGTGATAAAACGTTGGCTTGAAATATGGATAACTGTGTACTGCCTGCTGTAATACCATATATATTTAATCACATAGGCAATGCCAGTTGATTAAATATGCTCATTCTATAAGAAAAAAAATTATTAAAGGAGAAAATTAGATGTTTTGTCAGTTATATTTCTCTGGTTTAATTCTTAAAATGGTCAGGTGTACAAAGGTCAATACAATCGATCTATTGACAAAAGAGAAAATAGGTCATGTAGCTCAGGACTAGATAGGACTATGCTTTAAGTAACTAAAGAAAAATATCGTCTATCTAAAAGAACCAGTCCCAAATTGATAACTTTCTTCCCTCCTACTCCTCAAAAGAAAAAATATAAAATCATCATCATCATCTCTGATGATCCTTCATAATTGTGCTGGAAACTGCATGTGTTCAGTTTATTTTCTGTGCAAAATATTTATCATAGCAATGATTTCTAAAGGTAATGATCACTACATTTCCTTTCAACAACATATATATTTTAGTCTTCAAAATCAACTGCTTGCTTTCCTTATAATTATCTACTTTAATGGTTCCAATGGTATCATTTGGCATTATTTTGGATGATTTTGTCTGTATAACAAAGATTCTACTGCACCTTGAAATTGTGGAAATAAAAAAGTGTCAAAGTCTCCAGAAAAATATGACAAACACATATGTAAATGGATTTAAACAGTCACCCAGAGTAACGGGAGGAGATATTATATTTTCCACTAGCTGCATTTCCATTGCTTTCCCCTTGGAAAGCTTTCCATTTTAGTGCCTCCAAAGGAACCGACTAAAAGTTCAGACAAGGAACAGCTCAGAAGGAAGCGTAGCGTGATGTACTCATAGCCCCCCGCTAGCCCTCAACTCCCATCCCTTTACTAACTCCCTTTCCTAACCCAGCCAACAGAATTTTCCTTACCTGGGTTAAATGCACAGTGTTTACTTCCCAACGCCTTTCCCAAACAGCAGATTTCCACGAGGCTGCCGATGTTCATGTTGACAAGGAGCAACCATGCTGTAAAGGTTACCAAAGAGGAGCTGCTTAACCCATGGATTTCAAGCTTGTAGCCAAATTTTCTTCTCCTGTGTTCAAACCTTATTCCATAAAACCTCACATGTATTATGTTTGGTGAAATACATAATTCCTGGAGATTTTGGACAAAATTATTTAACAAAAATAAGTGTTCATCTTTTAGAATATGTTTAAAGCAGCCAGTGGAATTATATTAAATATATCTTTTTTTCTATTAGCTGTTACAAACCTTCTTCCATCAGGAAGTAACCAACACAAAGTCCAGACCTAACCTAGCTCCGAAACAGTGTTCTATGGGCCGATTTTAATAAGACAAGATTTTCCAGAGCAGATGAGACTAATTGTCAGTGCTTCCTCATATCGCCCTTCCTGCAGAGGCAAGTGCCTGTGCAGCAGGAGAGGCTGAACATCTTTTTAGGCATTTGATTACTCACAGAGTACTCCCAGTGGCATGCCTTAATTTCTAATCCCCAAAGGCAAAGGCTGATCCCCTGTGAGTGCTGGATTTTACTACCTCTAGTTTTGATTACATAGCCACAAACGTTGCCAGTCAAAACATGAAGCAGTCTTTCTGTCCAGTCAGTTCCAGCAAATTGTCTCAGTGACCTTCACTGATAGAAAATACCACAATGGCTAAACTCCGTGCAAAGAAACGTTTCCTTTCATTGGCTTTAAATGTAAGAAGCTGTGGTGCAAGAGGCCTAAAGCAGGGCTGGCTGGGCTGCGTCACAGAAGAAATGGTTGGCAAGAAGAGGCAGCAAGAATCCAAAGCCAAGAGTCCTGTGATACCTCAACGAAATTCTCCTTCATATTAAACTGCTGGGTGCTTTTTTCTCTCCCAGCTCTACAATGGACCATGAACAGAAATATTACTGGCCTAGTAAGATTTTGTGCCCATCATTAAGAGACTGGAAATGAACAGAAGAGCTGGACATGATTTGCCTCAGTCTCAGACCGCGTAAATCCTCACTCACCGTCCCTAAGGAAATGCCACTGAATCATTCCTGCAGTGCTGCTCCCACCAGCAAACCATATAATAATCATCTGAATACACGAAACAAATGTGGGCGTCTAATAGCTATGTGACAGAGGAGGCCCACCTACCGCAGGCTGGTTACTCTGAACCATCAGCTGTCGCTCGTTTAAAGGGATGTTGCCTCCACGAAAACTTAATCTAAAAAACCCCACCATGCTCGAAAATGTTTGGCATAACACCTTCAGCTTCCAAGATTATTAACATACCTGGTGTACAGCAAGTGTCTGAGTCGCATGTTTCTGCTTTGCTACTTCTCCTGGAGTCCAAACTGATAAATTCATGTTTAAGCAGTTGCTCTGATAAAGTCCTCAGCTAGATTGGACAATTTTATTAAATTAAACCAGGATGGATAGTTTTGCCATTAAGTCTTGGTGTATTTCACCTTCATCTTTTCATAAACAAGACAACAAAAACAACAACAAAAAAATCCCTATGCCTGGGTTATTTCTTTTTTGATCAAATATGTGATTCATTTTTTCCCAACTAATAAATTAGAGAAATAGTCATAGAATTGTTTCTGTTTATTCTTGCTGCTGTGGGAATCCTCTTGTAAACCTGGGACTACAGGAGTATCACAGGGTTCCTTTAACACACAAAATTGATCTAATAAAACTCGGTGTAACTCCTGGTTACAGTAAATGTCTTCAGGGATACCTTGTTTTAAGAGTTAACATCAGCTATTTATCCCTTTAATAAATGTACTGACCTTTTCCCAATTTCTAAGAAGAAGCAGGCCTGAAGTTTCAAAGTTATTTTAAGAATAAACAGTTAGGTAACCTCTGCAACAGGGGATCTTCACTTGGAAATGTCACAGCAATGGCTAGGTGCAGGCAGGGAGCACCCAGGGAGGGACCCGTTCTGGGAGTTGCACTGCCATCTGAAGTCTTTGCGTGGATGACCTGAGGCATATACTGAGATTCTTTTCCTTTCTTTCTTTCTTTTTCTTCTTATTTAAATCGGGATTCTAGAAAACAGAACATCTGGGCCTCAGTGAAACTTGCTTCAGTTCATCAGGAGAAAAAGTTATTGATCAGTTTAATTTATTTAATTTTATTTCTACAGAGGATCTGGTGAGTTCTATGCAAGTAAAAAAAATATAGAGGGAACAGTGTTCAGCTTCAAAGAGCTTGGAGGTTGGGAGGGTGAAATGCAGTTTACTGTATGGAACCTTTTTTTTTTTTTTTAATTTGCCTTGATGGAAGTTGACAGCCCAGCCTGTATTTCAGCTCTGTCCATGGGCAGTGAAATGTGTGAGAAACCAATACTCTGAAAATTCTCATATGCATATGAAAAATCATGGTATGAAAAGGGGCCAAGGGATTAGGACAAGATAAATTTATACTAAGCTTTACACATTCCATTGACAAATTTGCTGTTTTTGCGTTGTTGCCTTCGACCTCCTGGTTACCGAGGGGATGACATTAAACTGGGAGAAAATGGCTTATTATGTGTGATAAATTCAAACAAAGATGACGCACTTTACCCACCAAGTATATCTAAGAAATTGTGAGGAAATGTCAAGCATTTCAAAAGAAAGCTGCCGTAAATTCTGATGCCGGAGACTTTAACGAATTTCTGCCAGAGTAGAAAGGTCTCTTTGTCTGGGCTCAGCTGACACTCAGCGTGTGGAATATTATGAGCTCGGAGGTCACATAAAAGCTACGGGAGAAAGAAAACTGTGGATGTGACAAAACTCAGGCACTAGAGGGCTAAGAACTGGCATGAAGACTTTGCATTGACTCAGTGCAGGCAGTACATGGGAATTAGCACTCACGCATCAAAAAAGGTTCAAAACATAAACACCCATCTCGTTCTGCTCGCTCCCACTCATTCCCACTTCCCCAGTACGGGCATTTGGTCTTTAGGCAAGACTGGATTTGTCCTGCTTTTATTTCTCCTTGTGTTACAGTGAAGTTTTAGGAGAGAGGAAAGATTGGGGGAAAAAGGTGGGGGGATCCAGACCCCAGAAAACCTCCTATCCTGCTGATGTAACATAATTGATGAACAAATGATCACACGTTGTGTCCCTGATTCAGGTCAGGAGGTGGCAGGAGGAGGAAGTGCTGTCAAACGTTTGAAAGAAAAAGGAGGTAGAGAAGTAGCAATGAGACCCCCTGCCACTGTGGCAAATTAGCTATTTCACAGCGATGTTTACACTATATAGTGCTTTTCACATGCTGACCCCTTGGGTACAGGCAAGATGGAAAGGGCAAAAATGACAAAAATGATAAGCTAAGGCAGTGAAGTAGAACAAGTAAAACAAATCAGGAGCTCCATTGCTCCCTCCCGGCTTCCATACAGGTGGCACCACTGGGTGTCACAGAGGAGAGCTGGTGGTGGCCTCCTCGCCCCCAAAACCAGCCCAGCAGCGAGTGGCCCTGGCATGCAGCTTCGGAGTGCTTTTGGTAATGGTACCTTCGAGCGGGGGAACAGCATGACAAGACACACTTAATTTGAAATGTTTACAGACTGTGTAGCTAAAAAAATCAATAAGTAACTGACAATTCATTATGGAGAGAGGTTGTTTTAAATTTACAACTTTGTTTTAAATCTAAAATATCCTCCTTCTTATTTATTTATTTCAAGAGGGGGAGGAAAAAAATAAAAAGAAGAAAGGGAAAAATAATCTCAGTAACAACACTCCTGCCCCCTGGGTATCCCTCAGTCTGCTCCAGAGAAGTACAACACCCTGTGCCTGTCACAATAAGCCACCTCTGTTTGGAGGTGACATAGTTTTTCCTAGCCTCTGTGATGGTGGAGAATTCATTGAAAAGTGAAAAGGGGACATATGCACTACGTAAAACAGCAGATTCCACCTCTCCTCAGGATCAAGCCTTATCAATGAACTGAATAATAAACACAACAGCGCAAGCTGCAGCTGAGGCGTTGCTGTCCGTCAGATCTCTCAAAAGGGTCTCTCTGCTCCAGCCCACAGGTCCCTCTGCCCAGAGAGCCGCATCTGCTTCTCTCCTATCTACAGTGTGTCAATACCGATCCGTCAGCAGCTTAACTTGGGCATCCAGCACCTGTCAAGACAGCGGATCAATGGGGGAGCCTATAGCTCTGTGCCACCTGCGCGTTTTACCCAGCTCTGAATCCCATAAAGAAATCTTCTCTAAAATAGCCACATTTAAATAACTTGCATATTGGCTGGAAAAGGTATTTTTAGTCTTTTTCAGTACGATGGTTGTTATATACCTTTGTACAGGCATTCATACACCACTAGATGATGTAAACTATGCATGATTGCACGCTTTATTATACATAGGTGCGTATTCCAGTGTGCCTGACACTTTGAGTCTGTGGCCAGTCCTGAAACGGGCATGAGAAAGGGATAAAAAATGATGGGCCTGAATCATCCCATCTCCTGCAAAAACAAAGGCAGGCGGCAAGGCCTACGCAGGCTGACAAGCATTGATGGCAATGGCAGCATTAGCCCAAGGCTGAAGTGTTTTGATAATCCCACCTATAATGACTGACTGGAAGGTTGCCAGAATTCATGAAAATGTGTTCATAATTGTCTTTTTCTGCTTAATCAGCCTAGCATTTTGATTCATAAGCTTACTGTATTAATAGCATTGATAAAATGATGAACAGCCGCCTTAATGTTTACTTTGACATGAGGTTAAATACAACCCTTCCCTTACTTACAGAAAAGCCATCAGCTACTATAAACATTGCACATTTTATGTGTGATGGTTTAGCAAAACACAGTTTGAATGTTGGGACAGAAAGTCCAAGTATCTCTACTTGAACTGAACAATCTTCCAGCCTCATTTGACAGGAACAGAGTCCTGTTCATTTACTACTTTATTACATTGGCAAACAAATGTCTTCATCCCCTGCTAAAGAAGACTTTATATAAAAGACCGCATTCTGTTTGCCAGCCTCTCTTTAGGCACTTAAATATTATTTTTAATTCTCTAGTTCAATCCTTCCTCAACAACTGCAAGAGCTGAAACATCTGTCATTTCTCAATCCAGAAATCCCTAAAGAGTCTTGCCCTGAAATAAAGAAACACAAAGGCTGATTTTTATCAGTGTGTTTGGCAGGATGTGACCACAATGTTTTCCATGAATTGGAAGCCCTGACATTCCTTCAGCAAATCTCTGTTAAGCCACAAATTGCACCCCTCTGTAGAGCAGGTAGCATTGAAAACATCCCTCCATCTGCTTTACATTGATACACAGGTGCATACAGAGAGTGTACAGCATCGCTGACAACTTCCTTGTCCACAGCCTGTAACTTGTTTCCTTAAAACAAGCATTTATTTAATTTTTTGTGCATGTAATTAATAATTAGAAGTGACAGGGTTCAGAAATCAAAATATCAGGTCTCCATTTAACTCCAGAGTTTCAGCATTAAAAATACTGCAGGTTGTGAATATTCTAGGCTAGATGAGGAGGGGGATGTACTACTATCTTGTCCTTCCTAAATACATGCAAGAGCAAAAGTCAGCAGCCTATCCTCTCCCATACCCATTGCTGTGCCTTGGGATGGTGCTGATAGGAGAAAGAAAGACAACCTTTGCATGTGGTTAAGAGCAGTCAGAGCCAAAACAGCAGGGAGATCGTTAGAAAGGATGGAGCTAGAATGGCAGTGAGAAGAAAATGAGGACAAAATACTTCTGCAATTTGCCAGTAAGCAAGATAAGTGGATTTAATTAATTACTTGCTTCTGCAATCCCTTCCTTTATATATACTTTTATAGATACATTATTTAAATTTAATTTCTTTACATTACTATGATAACTATAAAGGATCAGTGTTGTGCTCTGGGTGATGGCACCAAAAACTGAAATCACAGCTATACTCATATCTCTCTTGTCCTTCCCCTGCCCAACAGCCTTCTACTAAAAAAGAAAACCAGCAGACCAGGGACGATGCTGCTGGTCTCGCCCTTGTCCTGCTCTCAGCCACAGCCTCCACCTCCCCTTGCCAGCAACTCATTACAACACCCCCCCCCGACCAATTCCCCTCCAGTTGGGTTTGGCTCCTTGGTCCACTGTCTCTTTTCCAGCCTGGTGCTTGTTTAAGTCCAGCACTGGGGCAATCGAGGGCGCAGGAGAGGCAAGCTCCGTACTTGTTTCTGCTGCCCAGACCCATTTTCAGCCACAAGAACCAAAACAGCCTTTAAAGCTCTAGTTTTCCTTACGCAAATCCTATAGTAATTTTCTTCATCTGTGCTAGAAAAGAAGTTCCAGTTTGAGAAAGCACGTAACTATTGATAAAGAGTTTTAATGCAGAAAGTTCTAAACAGCCCCTAATAATCAGCAACGCTACCAGATTTTATTGTTATATAATCCTATAATATTTTGGGATTAATTAGAATTACACAAAGGTGGGTGTTGTTTTTCTTTTTAATTAAAAAAGAAGATTTCTCTGGTTGTTTGGGTTTTTTTTGGCTTTCATTTAATTTATTCTAATCTAAGTATCGTTGTCAAGCCACAGCTGGGTAGTGAAATATCCAATAGAAGCTGAAGGGGAGTGATATTCTAATTATTAAATGGAAATCTGCTTCTGAAAGAGGACTTGGCTTCTAAAAAAAATGTGCCTGCCTTAAACTTGAAACATGGAGAAATATCCATGTGACTCATCATTAATGCATTGGAGGCAATGTGGCTGTTTACAAATAAATTAAAAGGACACCTGAGTTTACTGATCTATCAGGCCCTAAATTGTAAAAGTTTCCTCAGTACAAAGAAGAATATACAGAAACAAACTGTTTGGTGCTTGTACTGGAAGCAAAAAGGGTAAATGCATTCATTCTCATCTTTCATAAAAGGAACTGAGGAAGACTAGGGAGGGATGAGAGTCTCATGTTTACACAGTTGCATTTTATTTAACAGAAGTCCCTGATGTTGCAGAACACCAAGTCATTGTTTTTGTTAAATAATTAAGGCTGTCTAGGAATCTGTTTCACAAGCCAGGTGCAAAATTAAAAAGTTCCAGGCAGGAAACAGGAGATCACTGTACTCTTGAAAGCAAGTAGATACCAAGTAAAGATTATGTAGCAGTACTTACTAAATTTTTTAACGCCTTCCAACTAAAGCTGAAGCAGTGAAACAAGGCAATTACACAAGAGTAACACAGAACAAGAGATGTCAGTGGTCATGTCCTGCCAATAATGTTCTGGGGATGAAGTGAAGCTCCTGACAAAGTGGAAGAATGTAGAAAAACTTTAAATCATCATCTGCATAGCTACACTTTCATTTAAAATTTGTTCTCTTGAAGTGCCCCTCCTCTCATAGCTGGCTATGGCTCAGTTTCCACCAACAGACACATGACCAAGATTTATTAGAGGGAAAGTCTTATGGAAGCAAATTTCAGAGTCTCCTGGGTGAGCTATCACAGGAGCAGCATTTTAACTTTTTCTCAGGTCTTTCTGCCAGTATGCAATGTAATGAAGAAGTTGAATCAAAATAACTTGTAAGTCAAATGAAAATAGTAATCATGTTCTGGCTTAACAGTGATGCATTAAATAGAAAGAAATGGCATTAATATACTCAGCACCTACTGAGCACATTCAGAAATAGTGGAGACACTCTCCAGCTACTCCTTGATATCTCTTGAGAAGAGCTGGGGCTTCATACAGAGTTAGGTATTCACCTGGAAAATTACAGCTATTTTGGGAGGTGTTCTGTAGTGAGACGTTTGGTTTCACCTGTTGCAGATTCAGTTTCAGTCCTTCTCTTGACCATAGCGTGCATTACCCCTGGCCACATTTCAATAGCGGTCATTTCTTCAGTTGTGGTTTTACGCTCACTTAAGCATAGCATAAAATGGTGCCACCACAAAATGGAATGGCCTTGACCTACTTCCTCCATGTTGCTGTTACATCCTTTCTGCCATGATGATCAGGAATTATGGAGCAAAGAGGATACTGAGAAGAGACATACTCATCTTCAAATATACCACATCCTGCCACAACGAGGAATGTAATAAACTCCATTTCTCCATTTTCACCGTCAATAAGACCACTAGTAAGCCTAAAGTGAAGAAGGGAGATTTAAGGTAAGCACTAGGCAAACCTTGCAATGCAAAAATAATGAAGCACTGGGATGAACTGCCTAGGAAGGTAGTGTGTTTTCTGTCACTGCACTGTTCTTAAAAGCAAGTGAGAGAAATACTGTCAGGAATGGTTTATGTACTGTTGATTCTGCTTTGGGGCTGAGAGATGGGGCAGGTGACCTCCTGGGGTCTTTTCTAGCCCCCTTTTTTTATGACTCCATGTGTGTTGAATAGGAAATAGGGATTATATTCTAGTATAAATCCAAGTAGCAGCAAATCCACCACAATCTGTACTTTAAAGTAGATGTGAGTGATGTTTGCTGCTACTTGCAATAAAGGGAGATGGTACAGCCCTTTATAAATTCCTCCTCCCTGTTTTCCTACCTCTTCCCCCATCAGCTGATGAACTACAGCTCTCTCAGACAGCAAACCATGACTGGTATTTGCTCCGACTAAAGACATGGAAGTTATTCATTTTGCCCGTGGACAACTACCCATAATCTAGATTTAAAATTAAAAGCATTAAATATAGCCAAGCTTTTTCTTTTCTTGATGAAATAAGCAAAAAAACCCAAACACTAATTCTGCCTTGACATTATTTTAGATTTTTTTGTAGGTAAAATTCAAATCAGAATGCTCAGTACCTAACTTTTCTGTCACCTCAAAAGACAGTATCCTGAACTCTTCTGATGAATTTTCAATCACATTGTGCAAAGTACTATGCTAAACTTGTTGCTAATGCATATATTTCACAATTGCAGATTTTTCCTAAGGGTGGTAAAATATTCTGGTCAATCACAAAGACCAAAATGACGGTTAGATAAGTATTGCAAACAGTGTCATAAATCAATGTCTCTATTTCAAAGCAGATGTACAGATGTCATATTCACACAATTTATTAAAAGGAATGAGTAAAACCTGAGATATTCTTGCATGTCAAGCCATTAAGACCTATACAGAAAGCATTCAACCTTAATGTTATATCTTCAGTAGCGAGAACAGATTTACAAAATAATACAGTTGTACCATTACCATATATAAAATCTGTAGCTTAAATGAAAGTTGAGTAGTGAATTCCATTTAAATTTTTAGCTATCCATATATCAAATTTTCCCTGACATTTCTGACATTTAAATTCAGTAATTAGTATCACAAGGAAAACACAATTTATTTGCTCCTGTCCGATTAGCAAGTTCAAACATGGCTTCCTACACTCTATTCAGTCAGAGTGTATAATGATTATTGACAGATACCCAAGTGAATTATGCTTCACATTCTCAAAACAAGTTTGCACATCAATATGCAATATGACTTTGCAGTTGATGGTCTTTGAACCCAGAGTGAAGGGGTATGTTTTTTAAAGCCAGGCCTAAGGGCAATTATTATTAATTTGAATAAAATCTTAATAATATACAGCATATCATTCTTAATACACTGTATTACTCAATATCATCTGGAAATTAACAAGTTTTCTTATTAAAGTTCCTGGTCCTTGCAATGATGAATCTTTTCTTAGAACACAGGCTTTCATGGAAGCTATTTCTACAGTATTCAGATTCTGAAGTGTAGGTGACAAAGAACAAAACACTTTTAAGAAATGTTACCTGTAATTTGTGCTTTGAATCTTTGTTTTATTTACCTCTGCAATTAGGTTTCAAATTCCATCAAACTTGTATATATACTTACTAAAATATTTTGAAAAAGTAAACTCTAGTGTTCATAGTGTTCTTCCAGATTTCAGTGAGTATTAATGTACAATATTGTTTGTATATGCATTCTACCAACTACCATTTAAAACTTCTTTGATTCTTTTATGTGAATCTCAATTGATCTGACCAGTCATCAGTGATGCTAAACAGCTCTCTCAGAATTAATATGAATATGATGGTAGGTTTGGAAAAGGAAGGAAGACAGAAATCTGCATAGTTTGTTTAAAATCTGTAGTAGGAAAGCCAGTAAGGAACTGACAAGTTCTGAAAAGTTTCTGAAAAAAGCTTCTTTTCACAACAAATCAGAAAAAGAACTGCATATACCAATTCCACAGAAAGTTCTAATATCTATCAAGATCCAAACACCATTGCTTCCATTCATTCCCTAAAATAGGTTTCAGTTGAAGCAATTTCTAAAGAGTTGTAAGACCAACTGACACCCTAAGAATCATGTATCTTGCATTACACCATGCTCTTTTGTGGAGTTCTAATTCACTGGACTCTTGGTGGCTCAAATCCCTTGGGTGCTCCAGGTCATAGTGACAAAACTGCACCCATTCCCTTGCAAGTTCATTGTCTCTGGCATCATAGAAAGCTGAATTTCCAAAGCCAGACTTCTTAAAAGAAGGCCTATAGCCTCTTCAGCAACAGCTTTGTTACTTTCCATGTTACCTTCTCATCCACGTTCACTTGTGAACATCCCGTAACATTTCAGCCATCAGCTGGGTAAAAAATTCCTCTTTGTGTTTTCTTGCTGTTCTCCATAATGGAGAAGGGATCAATGAGGTGGATCAATGCCAAAAGCAACAGACCTGACGTGAAGAGAGAAACTGGTTATACTTGAGGTTTGAGAGTCTTCATTAGTATGAAAGCAATGCAGGCTCATCCACTGACTGGAAGAGGCTGAGGTTGGAAGGGTGTTATGTTCTGCTGTCAGGCACCTTTGGGGAAGATTTTTTTCAAAAGGGCAGTCCACTTGTCGACATTTGATGTTCCTCTGATACAACAGCTGGATCTTCACTGACTATAACAGAATTTTTGCTGAGGTTTTTTTTCCCTAACAGGACTATACTGTTCCATTTGTCCTATAAAATGATTACTTGACTTTTAATTATTTGGTAACAGGACTTTCAAAGAAGCAAAGAAAATTACTTTTAAAATACGAAGAACATCACTATGCTTTTTGAATATTATTGTATGCCAAAGAAAAATCCGTAGATGCATTTTTGGTAAGCATAAAAAGAGAGATATAGTAAATAAAACTAATGTTTTAAAATTGGAAATATTGTTGAGGTTGCGTAGCTAGTGAAAAGGAGGTGTGAGACACAGCTGCTGCAATCTCCTTGTGCAACTCAAGAGTATCATTATCAACACTTCTTTCCCCTTCCTGCTAAAGCTAGCAGCTATTTGTTGCTTCCAGCTTCCACTTGCCGCATTTATTTTAGTAAAACAATGCCCATTTTAAAATGTTGTAAGAAATGATCATATTTTTTTCTGTTAATGTTTTGTGAATAACTCATTCAACAGTCAAGACCCTGTGTACCTAGTTTCAGCCTGGGAGGAATTTTTATCAGATGTATAAGCTCTGCAAAATAAGGGGCTTTAGTGGAAAATGCTATCTTTAAATTAATTATAGCAGTGCTAGCAGGCACCATTATACAGTAATAGTTTATGAAAATTCTCAGATAGCAGTAGATTACACCAATTGTAATATGACTTTTTATGTTATGTT
Source organism: Falco peregrinus (assembly GCF_023634155.1). Taxonomy (NCBI): domain Eukaryota; kingdom Metazoa; phylum Chordata; class Aves; order Falconiformes; family Falconidae; genus Falco; species Falco peregrinus. Next base: position 102,646,869 of record NC_073723.1, on the reverse strand, counting down.
CTACAAATACTCATAATTTTTAATGGTTTCAATGTGACTTACATAAGAATCAGCACACAGGACACCAGGAGGCAACTTGGGAGCAGGCATCACAGCTACCACAGACTGATTTGGGTTCAGCAATATGTTCTGCACCCTGCTGCATTTAGTCATGCTTTTTAATTTTTTTTAATTTCTCTTCTCCTCTTTCCCCCTGCCCCCACCATGTGCAAATGAATTGCAAATAAACAATTCTGTCTCTAAAATCCATCTAATCACAAAGGTAATATTACTGGATGATTACTACTAAATGGCAATTAGTTTTCTCAAAAACACCCACTTTTTCTTTTTTTTTTTTTTTTTTAGTGTAGAAACAAATGTTAAGATTAGATTCAGCTTTCTTGCACAGAACAGAATAATTTGTCAGGGAACTCTGGAGATATCTATTCCAGCTCCAGCTCAAAGCAAGTTCAATTAGACCAGTTACTAAGGACATTGTCCAGGCAGGTTCTTAGTATGTCCAAGGATGGACATTCCATCTCCTCTCTTGGGCATCTGTGCCAGCATCTGATCACCATCACAGTAAAGATTTTTTTCTGATCTCTAATCAGAATTTCCTTTGTTGCAACATGACCATTACATCTTGTCCTACCAGTGTGCACCTCCAAGAAGACTTTATCTCTCCCTTCTCTATGCCCTCCATCAAGCAGCTGTAGACAGAAAAATTAGCCCCCTCAGCCTTCTCTTCTTAACACTGAAGAAACTAATTTCCCTCAACCTCTTCTCATACACACGTGCTCCAGCTCCCTGACCATCTGTATGTCAATGTCTTCCTTGTATTGGGAAGCCTCAAAGTGGACCAAATGCCTGAGGGACAGGAAGGTTCGCTTGTCTCAGCCTGCTGGTTGCTCTGTTGCTAGTACTGCCCACTGTGCAGTTGGACTTCTTTCCTGGAATGGCAAACAGCTGACTCACATTCAACCTGTTCACTAGGACCTCCTCTTAAAAGGAGCCCTGTCCTGCAGCTTATTAGTCACTGTCCCCAACTAGGTATGACCCACAAACTTCTGTTAAATGGTATTGCTCCATCTACAATCCCTGATGAAGATCACTCTTAAATGTCTGCCAATTGGACTTTCTATCACTGACCAAAACCCTTTGACCCTAATTGTCTAGCCAGCTCACCTTAACATCCATTTACCCAGTCCATACATCACTAGCCTGGCTATAAGTATATTGTGGAAGACTGTGCATGTGCATCATGTGTTTGGAATTATTTCAAGACATTTGTTCCATAGCCTTCCCAGCATCCTTCACTACCTTACAGAGGTAAGGTTCATTTCATTTGACTCTAGAAGGCACAGCTTAGGTGTTTACTTTGGGAAGAGATGAACTGTTGATCAGAAGTGCCAATTTCTCACCATTGGCTGCAGAACTAGTTTGCATGAGGACATGCACAAGTGGGCACATTCTGCCCCCTCTACCCTGTTGCTGGGGGTTCCTGTTCATTCTGTGTATAAGCAAGTGCGATCTGGCCTATTTTCTTACGTACAAAACGGAACCATTTAGTAATGTCCAGTGTGTGTAATGACATTCATATCCTGCTCAGGATCACTCTGGACAAGCTCACTGCTTACGCTAACAGTCATAATTCCAATACCTGTAACAATGCTAAGACAATACCCCATGGCTACACCCTTTCCCAAGGTAAAGCATGTTTTCTTCCTGTGCCACTGCAACCAACTCCTTCAGAACAGAAATATGACCTGCTTGGATTTATAGCCCAATTAAATGCTCAATATGAAATTCTGACCCAGAGGAAGTCTATGTAAAAAGTCTACTTAGTCAGCCCTAACACCTCATTTTGTCCTTGAATTTACAAAGATGAAGGAATGCAGAGACAGAAACTTCCACAGCTCCTGATTTCACCCAGACATACACAAAAAATAGCATAATCAACACATGTAGCTAGGAAAAAAACCTTTTATATTCCTTGACTAACTTAAAACAAGAACAGTTAAAGGTTCTAGTTTAAGGCCAGCCCCATAAATTTAAGAACAAGCTCATACAAACATCTTTACAAAAAAAAATAAAGCATTTTTAATTGAATATTCACTATACATATCCTCATGTCTCTCATGTCTTCTGTATCTCTGCTACTTTAAATTTTAATCAGTCAGTGAAAATATATTAATATAACTTCCTTTTTTCATTATTCCAAAAAGAGAGCGAGAGAGGGATAGCTTCAGTATTTGCCAAAAACATCAGCAGTTGTATTACATCTCAGTATAAAGGTTCAACAGGCTATGCTTCACAAAAAAAGCTCTTTGAAATTCACTTTTTTTCTCTCCCCTTTCAATGCAATAGAGTAAAAGAAATGGTTTAAAGCACCATGCCATTATTTTAGAGCTAAACAGTTAAATGTTTTATACAGGAACATCAAAACCATATATGCTTCAAACACCCAACATTTTTTTAATGGCTTTCAGATAAAACAATTTATTTATGCAATTAACAACAACATGCAATTTCTAATAATTAGCCGATAATAGTTATCCACAAAGTACTTTATAGAATTGCCTTCTGAACTGCATTCATTCTGTAGGGAACCACTGAAAATTAGACTATAAAATTACCAGAAAATGTACCGCATTAACAAGAATTTTCTGTATTTTGTTTCCCCTACAGATTTATGGACTTGAATATTTGTAAACATTTGTTTTCAGAGAGAGGCATCAGGCCCTAACACCTCACATTTATACAAAGAAATAAATACTGTGGCAGCATTTTCTGAAAGGTTATATTTAAACTAACATCTTTCAGCAAAAAATATGTAATAGAGTATATTCATATTGCTGTCTTGCAAACTGTACATTTAAAAAAACAGCCATGTGTTTGTTCTCAAATGACAACGTTTGGGACATTGAAATGGCCTTATGACTACTGAGCATTTTGAGTTTGTGCTTTGGAACTTTTCCTGACAAAAAGGTGGCAAGAAACAGCACTGATGTGGAAGGTCAGGCTTGCACCTGACTTGAGACCTCTGGACCTAGAGCTGAAGCCCTTCGCTGGTTTATGACAAAGCCCGAAATCTGGGAGCAGGTTCAGCTGAGCGGCCTCAGCTCCCCCCGGGTTATACAGCTGCATTTGAAGTCACAGGCAAAGGCTCCGTTTTACTACGTCCAGGCACAAAAGCCTACTACAGCCTCTTTCCTCTTTTACACATGGGTCACAGAAGAATCAGGCTATTCCCCTGGCTGCCACTGGCACAAGTGCACTTTTGAGAACACCAAAAGATCTTTTTTGTGACTCTTGTTTTTGGTATGGCTAATGGTCTGGATGAGTGCTGGGAGGAAAGGGCTGAAGGGCTATTTTCTGACCTTGATAAGCTGGTATCATTAAAGCACAGAAACATTTTTTAAATTTACATTTAAGTGTTTATCTGTATCTGGATAAACAGATTTTGTTTTCTGTGCTCTCAGATACCTACATCTCTGATCTATCTGGACTTCTGGAACTTACTTCTAAGCAGGGCTCTGAGTGTTGCCTGGTGGACAACTGGGTCTGCTGTCGACCAGCTACAACACAGACGACAAGTGACAAATAATCATTCCACCAATATGTTTTCTTGGTATTGAAAGGATATGCTAATCTAGTAAAATTGCAGACTTTAAAGAACATACTTTATTTATTTATATTAGTACAAAAGAAAATATTCTTTAAGTGCTCACGCTGTTCTGCGCCTGCCAGCTCAGGAAGGTGGTGAAATACCATCCAGCCCTAGAAAGAACAGCTCAGATAAAGCCAACAAAAGCAGGTTAATAATGTAAAACTGAAAGTTAAGCTTTACTTTGAAGACAACAGGGAACAGTGATTAGCTGGTTTAGCTTCAGGAGCAAGTCTTGAACTGGTTCCAATTAACATGAACTTTCTCTGCCTTAACAGACGTTGCTTCTGACCATATGATGAAATTTCTCAGAATAGCTGGTGTAGAAAGTAGCGATTATGAACTGGAACTTGAGGGCAAAAAGATGGGACAATGAGAAGCATCCACGTTTAATCAGGAAGACAAAAGGGGAAAACTGAAATGAAAATATTTGAAAAATCATATTGAGAGCAATTAAAAACTTAAGAATTAGCTGACAAATGCAAAGACAGAAAAAAAAAAAGATAGATGGCATTTTAGTTAGTAAAATTGTATTTTATAACCACACATGCATTCATCTTGTGGACTATTAATTTTGAAGATACCTTCTTCGTGCATTGACAATATTCCTGATTCTTCTGACAATGATCAGGGCTCATGTGGCTTTGAGGAAGAGGAATGAAAGTCAGGATATTCTGAAGAGGAAGTTCCCCCACTACTTTGGGAGTTGCCATCACTTCCTCTCACTTGAACCACATAAACATGCTTTGCACGATAACCTTCACATTCTTCCAACAACTGCTTTGTTTTTCTAGTTGATATCACATCTGGGAAAGTCACAATATGCCTGTGAGTTCTTGGGACTCCCAGAGCCTGTGCAGATTCCTTCTGAAAGTATTTCTGAGTAATTCCTTTATTTTCTAGATGTCCTCCATTTTCTAAAACAAAAGGCCAATTTTAATACAAAAAGCTACTATGTGAGTTCTCTTTAGACTTAGGCCAATAACTAATGAACTGAAAAAATCCTGAAACAAGCGATCTGTATGACATGTATATTTTGTTCCTAGTCAGTATACCTATCATCACCACCACTAACAAAACAATGAATTAAATCTTTGGGCCTTTTACCTGTGTAAGTCTTCCTTCTGTTGGTAACTCTAAAATACTTCTGGGTACAAATTCTCACACGTATCTGTCATAGACTGTGGAGTTCATACTGATTACTTAGGAGCCTAATTTAAGATACTTGCTTCTATAAAACACACCAACAGAATGGTTAGCTCAAGGAGCGTGACTATCAGCATGTAACTAAGGTGCCAGTAGCTGCTCTTTCACAACATACTTTCCTCATTAGCTAAGCAAGGAGTTTAAGATTCCAATTTAGGTATGTACTTGTCTAAATGAGGAAATAGAAAAATTCTTGAATCAAATACTCTTGAATCAGCTGTGCAACGATAGTTCTGTCATTGCTCTCAGTTTCAGCAGAAGCTGGGACACCAGATTTTACGCTCTCATACAGTCCATCCAGGGCAAATGCAAATCAGCTGATTCTGTGCATCTGAACTTTAATTTCAAAATTTTCTGTGGAGCCTAAGAGTGAGTGATGAAGTCAAGGCTTTTGCATTTGATCCAGTGTGAGCTCACAAGATCCCTCAGTATCAATTTCACTTCCAAAGCTAGTTGGCTTAAAAATCCCCTAAATATGGAAATTAATTCACACCTTTTAAAAAAGCCACTGTGACCATTTATCCCTGCCACAGATCTAAGGTATATATTCTCTTTGACCTAAATTGGATGGGGTATAATTACTTGATAAGAGAGAAAAAATACAGCAGAAAAAATGGTGGGACTTCCAAGCTCTTTCCTTTCTATCTGCAAACATATGTATGTGTTAGTATACAGTACTCTCACAAGGAGACAGGAGAGCAGGTTAGCAAGGAAGCACATCCAGATTAATTTAGCTACCACTTCTCGAGAGCTGTCCCTTTTCTTTCATTAAGAAATATTCAGAGAACATCCAATTTTGTGTAGCCTGGTAAAATAAGCCTTCAACTTCCTTACTGACAGCCTTTAAAAGCATTTATTTAGTTAGTAATTCTTCCTGTTTCTAGCCTTAGATTTATGTATAAAACCACTTTGTTTTTTCTGGTGCTCGCTGAAAAAGTAACTAGGCAACTGACCCAATATAAATAGTTTGAGCAGCCAAATACACTATCCTTTTTGGCAGATATAGTAAATAAATGACTGATAATTTTACTCATATACATAATGTTTTCTTCCAAAGTAGATTTTTCAGACTTTTCCCCCCATATTAATGCTGGCATGCCTTAAATAAAAACTGAACACACATCCCTCTTCCCATTCTGAATATCTTTCAGCAGGAAAAATTTGTTGATCAAGGTAAAAAAATATCTCTCCTGACAGAGCTATCATTGCACAGTGGCATTTCTACCATTCCAAGTTATGCTTGGCCTTATGACAAACCAAGAATTCAAACAAGTAGCGGATGCTGCTTATCTCTATATTCTGTACCAGAATTCAAGACATGATATAAACCATTTCTAATGAGTTCAGCAACAGCATCTCTAATCAGACTGAGTAGTACAGCAATTTTTACAGCGACTGCTTGATAAAGAGCATATGTGGGTGAAAAAATTCTCCCTAAATACATGGGTCTGCATTCTTGGTCTTGCCCTTCACACACAGTCTTGCACTGAACCCCAATGTGATCACGAATTACCTGGAATGTTACACAGTATGATAGCAAGATATCTTGCCTGCTTTTAGTAGACATCCTAGAATGATGAAAAAGGGTAGAGACTTTCTCTTTGACTTAAGCAGGTGCTTATCTCATTTTTTTAAAACCTATTTTGGTTCCCAAACCAGATATTCTTTCACCACAATGCTACATGGTAGAGAATCTGAAAACATCTTCTCTCATCATGCAGCTTCCCTGTTGATACCTGCTTTGATTCACCTCCTGTGAGTTAATCTGCTCTGATTCTAGTTACTACAGCTCTTTACTGCTGTGTCACCTGGACCCGAATATAAGGAACACAGCAATACTGTTTCTTTCAAAACTCACACACTCTTGAAAACCAGCTTCTGTGCTCAAATAACTGGAGTTAGGCAGAATGCTTCAAATTAAAATTGTCACCCATGATCAGCAACTGGCAGGTCGTGAGTTTTTAGAGGTTCAGTACTGACTTAGGCCGTAATCCTTTTAAGCAGGTGCACACAAGTGTAACTTTATGAAGGTGACACATTTCAGCCCTAGTACAATACTGTTCATGATAACACACTTTGATGTTTGAGCCTTGTTTACCAAAACTGAGGTCCAGCAGTGGATAAATAACTGTACAAGTCAGCCTCTTGTACAGTAGCACCACTTTATGAAGCATCTCATCTTAAATGTATCCGTTGAAGAAATGACATGTAAATATGCTGAAGAACAGCTGATGATCTTAACCATTACATGAAGTTTCTACTATAAAGTCATAAAATTTCCACCTTAAGTAAAATAAAAAAATGTCTTCCATACCTTTAACAGCAGGTACAGTTCAGTTCATGATGAGAAAAGTTAGATCAACAACAAATGATTTATAGGTTAATAAATGAGATTCATAATTAAGATAAAGATAGGGAAAGTAGTAGATACAATTTGGGCTACAAATGTAATTTAACTGTTTTCAATAAAGCATTTTCTTTTAATATAAATACAGCATTGAAAGTCCCCTTCTATCCTTCCCCCATAAAGAAAAGCAACTTTTGTCCAAGCCCTGCTCCAGCCAAAATGAAAACTCTTGGACAAAACTGAATGATCAGTTTCTGGGTGTTTCTCTTACGGTAGCTCAGGCAGGGAGGCAATAGTTTACTCCTTTCTTCAGAGCAATTCTGCCTTCAGAGTGAATACAGAGTTTCATGTTACACAGTTCTTCCTAGCTCCTATACACAGTCATGTAAAGTGATAGACTCTCGTACTGGCAAACAGACCACTACTTCAAGTCTCTGTACGTAGCTCCATCATACAAGGTATCTGTAGTTTCATTTCCAAGATGAGCTCTGCAGTATCAGTCTGATAGCCTTCCATAATAAGAAAAGTGGCTGGGCACGTGAAGGTAGAGTGTGGATTTTTGTTTATACTGACTTTAGCAAGGCTTTGAACACCATCTCCCCTAACACCCTCATTGATAAACTGATGACTTACAGAGCCGATAAGGAGGACAGTGAGGTGGAACAAACCTCAAACAAAACTCAAACAGGTTGAACTGCTAAGCTTGAAGGGCTGTGATCGGTGGCATCTTCGAAGTCCAGTTGGAGGCCAGTCACTAGTGATATACCTCAGGAGTAGATACTTGGGCCAGTACTATTAACATCTTCATTAATGACCTGAATGATGGGTCTGAGTGTACCCTCAGTTGTGCTGCCATTCAGAGGGTCTTTGACATGCTAGAGAAATGGGCCAACACGAATCTCATTAATTTCAACTACAGGAAATGAAAAGTCTTGCCAATGGGTAGGAATAACCCCACACACCCATGTGCTGATGACAACATACTGGAAATCAGCTTTTCATAGAAGGACCTGGGGACCCTGGTGGACAGGCTGACCGTGACCCAGCAATGTGCCTTTGCAGGAAAGCAAGCCAATAGCCTCCTGGGATGCAGTAGGAGGAGTGTTCTAAGCAGGTCAAAGGAGGTGATCCTTCCCTTCTACTCAGCATAAGTGTGAAACATCTGGAGTGCTGGGACCAGTTCTGGGCTTTCTGATAAGAGACATGGGTGTACTGGAGGAAGTTGAATGAAGGGCCACTGAGATGATTAAGGGCTCAAAGCACTTGCTACATGAAAAGAGTATGAGAGAGATGGGGCCGTTAGACTAGAGAAGTTTCTGAGGGGGATCTTATCAATGTCTGGGAAGGAGGAGTGAAGAAGACAGAGGTAGGTTCTGTGGTGCACATTGAAAGGACCAGAGGCAATGGGCAAAAATTGAAATATATGAAATTCTGCTTGAACATAAGGAAAAAAAATTGTAAGAGTGGTCAAACCCTGGACCAAGCTGCCCAGAGAGGTTGTGGAAATGTCCTTGGATATATGCAACACCTGACTGGACAAGCTTCTGAGTAACCAGCTCTGCTGACCATGCTTTGAAAGGGAGGGTTGGACTATACAATCTCTAGAGGTTTCTTCCTACCTCAACTATTCCATGGTCAGTTACGGTGAGATAGATATGGTCTTAACTGTATCTTGCTCCTTTGTCATAGAAGACATGCTCATGCACTTTTATTTTCAATCACATGATGTTCAGGTTGTCCTCAGGTACACGTCAGTTATCTTTGGTAGGACTGCATTTCATTTTTTCATTAGTCCTGCTTCTATTTGGAGTCATATTCTAGTATCTTTTTCCTTCCTTCCACTGTTATTTGCTTGCCTTTGAAAGTCTAATACACAATCCTTTTCATTACATTCCTCATTTTTTTTATTTTCGGTATATATATGTGTGTGTATATATATACATATATGTATACACACACACACACACACACACACACATATATATATGTATAAATGTTTACATCCAAACTGTGTCTTTCTTTTCATTTACATATGTTTGAAACTGACAGCTCTGACCTTGGGTAAACTCACTGCTTGTTAGAAATACCATATTTTATTACAGTTTTTCTTTTTTATCTCCTGTGCAACTTTTCTCCTTCCCTGCTTTATTCTATTAAATCACTATCTTTCTTCTATTTATTTTTTTAAATTCGTGTCCTTTCAGTTCTCTCCAGTGCATGATTACAGTCTGTGGAAAATAATTCAAGAAACATCAAAAACTCAAGGAAAAACTTTTTTTCTAAGTCTATGATTTGCGAGTTTAAGGACTTGGAATAAGCCCTCAGAAGAAGATGGAACTCACAGTTATTCAAAACTGTCTGGGAAGGGGCAGATTTTCTTCCTGCTTAAGAAATTACCTTTGTTCCTACCAGTCTTCTCAAGATGGGGAACTGATAGACTATAGTCAAGACATGAAATCAGTGGATGTAAATTTCAACAAGCTTCCAAACCACCGTGGACAGGCAGATAACTGTGGAGAGGAAGCTTCCTGGATCCCACAAAGCATTAGAAGACTTGCCAGAATTTCTGTTTCAGGCAGCTCCTAAATAAATGACATCTTCAGGTAGTAACAGCAATAATAGAAATTATAAACATTATTTCTTCTGCACTTCTCGGTTTGTTTAAAAAAAAAATAGTTTTTCAACAATTAAAAATCACTTAAATCAACATAAAAGATAAATACACTGAAAGTACAAACTGCTGAAAGTTGGATGAAGGAATTGCCAGACTGGATCAGACTTTTAGAGCAATGTATCATCCACCTCTTCTTTTCAGATATATTGTTCTAAATTACATAGTTATTTTGGCCTGATGTACACATGCAGGCACTGTTGGAGCACTATACCCTGGGGGCAATGGTCATGAAGACAATGTGGATCATGCAAAACTATCTTCAAATCAGTTCTCAGTTATTGACACAAATCTGAAGTAAACGAGTTTACTCACCTTTTTTCCAAATAATTAAAATTATAGATTATATTGGAGACATACTCCTTGCTGGTGACTTCAGATACACAGCACAAATCATCATCTAGAAGCAGAGTTTTAAATATGCACTGAGATGAGCACTATGAATCAAAGAGGGAAATCTGTCCCATACTGTTCCTGCTTTATTACTGCCTTTGCTGGATTTAATGAAAAAGTCTGTAAATAATGCTGTGAGTACAATCCCTTCCTTGTTCAGCTCATCTTTGAAGTCAGAAAAAAGTCAGAGGGCTTTGTTCTTTATCTTCTGGCACAACTACTCTTGTTTATGCCTGGTAATGTCACTGTGTATTTAAGTGTCTAGCACTTTTGGGCCTGACAGAAATGTGGAAGAAGAAATGCAATGTAATATGCTACTGTTACTTTAACACCTGCACTTCACGTGATGTTTCTTTTATAAGTGGGTATTTACCTTTACATTAAAGACAAGATAAAATCTCTGAATTTTCTGTCTGCAAAAACATTTGGAGTTAAAAAAGAACACACTCACAGAAAATGCAGCATTTCCAAAACACAACAGGTAAAAAATTGCATGCAATCGACAATACCTTTATAAGAAACCACAATAGCCTGTGTAAGAAATAGGTATTTAAGACTCCAATCATTATCCTGATGACACACTAATGAATGGCATAGAAATGGAGTTCAAATAGGGTTATTTGGATGGCTTGCATTGTATCCACTGGACTGCAAAATGTGTATTCAATAATACTTAGGTGAATTTTCAATATGGCCACTAAGTTCTCATCTATGTAATATCACCCAGCCTCTGCCCCAGTTGCTTACTCTGAATAGGAAAAGTGAATAATTCAGTCTTGTTGACTGTCAGATTCAATAAGATTAGGTTGCATTTGGCAAAATTGAAAATTCCTTGCTGTAATAAAAAAGCAACCATTTTTTTATGGGCATTGAACACAAGACCTCAAAAGAACTGTATTTGTACAGGTGTTACCTAAAGGGCTCCACTCCACTGAGACCCTTCTGGGAAAGAAACCTGGAAGATGTCTGAGAACCAGCTTGTAGAAATTCAGGACTGATCATGCAGCATTCTTCCATGTCTTTTCACCATCCTTTCCAAGTTTCTCCTTTCCAGCAGGACAGGCAATGCTTTTAGTAAAGTAGAAAGTGGAGGGCAATGCTGGCTTTCCACAACCATGGAATTAGCCTCTTTGAGAAAGGAAAAGGGGTCAACTGAGGATGGAATGTGGGAAAACTGCAAAAAATGTAACATGTCATAAAACTTCCTAGTACAGGGTCAAGTTACGTATTTCATCTTCCAGATCTTTTTAAAAGGATCATAGCTAAGAAATAAGAAATAGAGCAGTCATTTTATGGAAAACATTCTTTCAGTAGTAAGCTGTGCCTTCTACCCTTAGCAGTTGCCTATGGGAGTTCATTTTAGTGCATTATGGATGTTTGATTTCCCTCACCTGAAATAACAGGTTTGTCACCTGAAATTCTCACTGTGTACATCTTTAAAAATTTCATATTTTCAATGGTACTAAAATACCATCAATTAATATACCTTCAATGTTTCCGGAGTCAGCTTAGATGTTAGGCTCCTAAATACATTTGTAGAACATGTCCCAGTTTCTTAAAGCAAACAGCAGACAATTTATTGACAAAGCAGTAGCAGTAATGGTGGAAATGATGATGATGATGATGATGATGACAACGACGATGATAATAATAATGGCAAAGAACAGTGTAAACATTGTTTTCTATCATGTGAGGAAGCAATGTTATAATAGAAAATATGGTTGTTCATTTTTTATTTTTAAAAAATTATTTAATCAAAGCTGCCAGAGCATAAAACATAAATAACAAAGGAAAAGACAAGTCTTAATTGTTACACCTACTAATTGCCTACTAAATATTTTTTCTGATGGCCATTTCACTGTACAGTTAGTCAACTTGCAACAAAGAAATCTTTGCTAGTGAAGCCCGCATCTTTCTGCTACCTGTTGGTGCAATACTAAGGGATCACTATCACAGGGACGTTTAAGCCCATTGTTTATTCATGAGTTGTAAATGCTCAGCTTGGATGACAAGAAATTTCAGGCACCTGGAAATAACACTCAGGGTCTTCTGGAGGAAGAGCTATGACTTTTGAAACGATCTTTCTTGATTCTTGGGCATTCATGATACAATATCAAGCTTCCTGTATTAGATTATCCTTCCTCTTTTGATAAGCTGCTTTATCCTTCTTTTCTTCAGAAAAAAATATTTTTTGCAGTTTTTCATTTACTTCCCCTATCTAAAATTAACCTGCCATAATTTAAAACATAAAATAGAAAAAAAAAAAGTTTGTGTAATATCACGCCTTACGAGCACATGTAAAATCATGGTATAAAAGAGAAGAATAAACACTAAAATCTATCAGTTATACATGTATGCTCTCATAAAAGATATGAAATCGTATAGATATGCACATCTCAGAAAAGCAAATCTGTCCTTTCACAAGCCTAGCAAGAATGTATCAGATAGAACTAAAATGGTTTTATATTACCATATTTTCTATATATAGCCTGCTACTCAGATAACCCATACCTCTTTTTGAAAATAAATTCTCATACAACTCACACTCTCAGATAATCTACAACTGTCTCCTGCTCTCCCTTCCAAGGCATCTATGTATCTAGCAAATTCCCCTGGAGGTTTCCTGTTGTGGTGGAAAGAAAATAGGGAGGGAAAGTAATAGAGGTAAAGATGATGATGAGTTTTAAAGGGAAAAAGAATAATTTGTGGTGAATTAGAGGCTTAGGGAGGAATGGGAAAGAAGAAACTCTGAGAACAGTTTTTTTATAATATTACCAGTACTTATGGACAACCTTAATTCTGAAAATAACAAGCGGGACTTTTGTTCTGTTATTATTTTAGCAGCTTATCCATGTGTTCTAGCACTTGAAAATACAGAACCTATTTTCCAGCTACATTGCAGTTCAGACTTCATTCACACTTGCAAACTTGAGGGTGAAACTGACCATCTAAGTACACTGGCATATTTCCTGAGGCAAAATCAAATAAAATCCTGCTATAATTAGTTAAAAAAAAAAAAAAAAAGCAGCTAATCATTGAAAGAAGACACCACCACCTTCTGTTGGCAGTGGAGCTCACAGAAATAAAGTAGACCATGATTTAACACCGATTTCTTAATCGTGTAGAGCATGTGCAAGGTCCAGCTCTATGACAACGTGCAAAGCCAGGGGCAGAGGGATTTTCTTATCAAGAAAAATTGCTAACACTTGGGAAATGGGAAGGTATAGAGAAAAAGGAGAGGAAGTGGAAAGAGACAAAGAAGCTTAATAAACCATCAGGGCATGCAATAAAACTAAGATACCCAGTAATATTCTTCCCCGTAACCTTTTTCCTGTCCCTGTGCACCCCTCCATTACGTGCTTTTCAAGTTATCACTAGGCTGCATGCACGCTGCGGTAAGGCCAAATAAGCTCTTCCAGTTTATTCTGTGCTTGTAAATATACGCAATAGTAATAAGACACAAAAGCAACAACAAATTGACAAAAAGAATAACCATAAGAAAAACAACCTGCAGCTTCTCCCACAAGCTCTGGCAAGTAGTGGGCACATCTTAGTCTCTCCAAACTCAACTGAAGATACTCACTGTGCAGCTGAAGTTCACCACTGGTTACGTACTGCCCATGTCTCATGTCAGCCTTACTTTACAGTCTTGCTGGTAAGTCAATGGTTGTTGTGTGAGCCACACAAGGTTTTATCTTTCAGACACTAAATTAAATGGTGCATTCTTACATACCAGTTGAGTTATAATCCCAGTAAAAGCAATGCACTGACTTTTGCAGAAGGACAGAGTTTGGCCTCTTCTTTTCTTTCCTTCCTGGTTCAAAATAGAAAGTCACATGCCCTTCCTGGTGCAGCCATAGTTTCTGGCTTGTTGCTAGTCTACTAATTTCATTTCAAGTACAGCAGAAATACTTCCCTCAGACTTGAAGCCAATGTGTTAATCATCTCAAATATCTTAATAATAAATGGATTCCAGAATTGGATCTATAATGCCTACAGCATATAAGATGGTGTGGAGGACTCCAAGTGGGTCAAATGATACCAAGGTTAATAGAGTGTTTCCAGTTTTGCTCAGAAAAGTGACCACAGTTGCTTGCAGTCACTCAAGACCTCTCATATATGCTCAGTTTACAACTAAAGTGTTGTACATTCTATCAATGCTTCAGTCTGAATTTCCAAATTCCCACATCCTCACGAACAATAAAGCTTCCAGATGCCAAACCAGGTCTCTTGCTCCAGCTGTACAAATTCATCAGCTACACTTGGGCAACTTAAATTGCTTTTAATGGCAGTGTAATGTAAACAAGTCTATTGAAAATGAACAAGAAAAAAGAAAACACCAAAAAAGCCCACACCAAGCCCAATGTCTGTTAGGCACATTGGCTATGTGTGGGTTAAATATTTTTCTTCCCAATGCCAGAAAAAATGACTAAATAAATGGGGAATAGAAAGATTTATCTTTGATATCTCATATCACATTAACTTGCTATAGAAAATAACTAAATGAAACTACATTGGTTTTACAATACAGTACTGAATTTCATTCTCAGTATAAATAGCCAGTTTATGATATTATGTAGTATTTCCTCAGTATGTCTGCTGAAGAATCTCCAGCCAAGGATAACACAACTATACACTTCATGGTATAAGAGAGTTTATTTCCAAGCTAATTAGCAGCCATGCATTGTCCATTTAGTAACCAGCAATACATTCTTAATTATTATTTTGTAGTGTTGTATTCATTGTGATGGAAATTGTTGCTTTTCCTAAAAGGATGGAACAGTTTGGGCTGTGTATCTATGATACTTACATTTTTCCACTGTCATTCAATGAAGAACATTACTGTCTTTGCATTCAGTATTTGGATTTTATTGTTCAAGACTATGTCTATGTGGATATGAGAATGACAGACTTTGATTTTACTGTATTGTCTCAGGAATACATCTACGAAAACTGTAGGAGTTTTTCTACCTTGTGGTATCAACAGTTCTGAATTAGGCATCTAAAAAATTAACAAAAGCTCCTTCTCAGACAGGAATAAATAACCTTTGGGTTGCCTGTCCAGGTTGAGTACTCTGACGCACAACACATTTTACGTGTGGAGGATAAACGGGAAAGACAAATACTGTAACAGTAACAGATTTCTTCAATGCCTAGTAACTTGACAAGTAAAAGCTTTAATGCTGAAAAATTTGAGAAAACCCAGGTGCTGACCAAGACACCATGAAACTCTACATTTGGAATTTGCATGTCTTCCAAGCTAACTTCTTAATTACCTCTCGCAGTGTGGTGTGCAAAGTGACTTGGCTACTCCAAATCTCCACGTCACAATGTGAGGGGATACCACAACCCTAAGTTTAAATCCCTTCACTACACCTGCACCTCTGTGAATGGCTGTTTTTTCAACCTGTCCTTAAGCAAGTAAAGTTCTGAGGATTCATATACACAGTATGAGGCAAATTCACAGTGGAATTTATAAAAGGTAGGGTAATGAAGAAAGAACTGTCAGAGACAGCAAATAGTACATTCTGAGAACAAGACTGTGACTTAGCACACTATCACTCTAGTCAGTGTCTCCCTCCTTCTGAGTTTCCTAGCTAATGTTCTTTTCCCTGGAGGCAGATAACCAAAACACTGAAACATATCTTTCCAAAACTGTTGGAATGATTTGTTTATTTTAAACTGGCACTGTTGTAAAATACATAATAGAAAATAGAACTAATGTCCACTGTGGCACAAGGCAAAATAACATGGGACTACAGTATTCCTCACTCTTTTGTCATCTCCTAAGAATTTATCAAAGCTATCCTTAAAAGACCAAGACACAAAGTTAATTCTAACCTAAATCTCATAGCACTGAATTTTACATTTGTGGTTTCATTTCTATCCATGCGTGCAAAAGTTTTTTATGTACTCAAAGATCACTGACAGTTTTTCCTCTGCTTTAGTTTCTTGAAATGAAACAAGCCAAAAGCTTTCCATCTTTTCTCAAAGTAGAACTTCCCTAGAAATTCAGACAGCTTTGTTGGCAAACTAGTTTGTCTAGTCTGATTTTGTCTAGCCTGTGCATGTCTCTTGTGCATTACTCAAAACTACACACATGATATCAGCTAAGGCCTTTTTTTCCGGTTCTGTGAAGGGTGAAGAGACTACTCCACATTTTTTTAGAGCCAGTACTATATTCGCTTTTCTGCAATTACATGACATTGATGAGTTAGATTCAGTTTTTTCTTTATCTGATCCCTCAGACTCTTTTGCCAGACCTACTCATTAACCAGTCCCCTCCATTCTGCCATTTCTGCTGTAGATTATCCAAAAATGCTTCACTTCCCTTGTATCACTTTTGAACTGCATCCTGGGTTTTTTTCTATCACCCAAGTTTCCAAAAACAGTTTCGAATTCTAACACCATTCTCTGATGTACTTCAGAATGTCTAGGAGATTTATTTCAATTTGATATTTAACAAGCCTTTTCATAGCAGCAGTCATTATAAAGGCACTGGTCATTAGAGGAAATAGAGTAACACAGGTGGTGCTGCAGGCAGATGACATACAGTATCACAAGTCTATCACAAGGACAAGAAGTCATCTTCCCCTTGTCTTTTGAAGGAGCTGCAGGGGTAATTTTTTTGTTTGTTGTGGTAATTTGGACAGAGTCCAATGTGATCTTTGGGTGACAAATGGAAGCTGGCATTAGAGCCTAGGCTACTTCCAGGGCAAGACACTTCCCAGCAGGCCTCTCTGCAGACCTTTCACCACCTCCAGAACCTAGGCTTTGAAAATTTGAAAATCCACTCTCCATCCTCATCCCAGACCAGAGAATTTACCTTTTCATTTAAGTACTTCTCCTTGTACTTTGATGTCTGTGCCTGCAGTTACAGTATTTACTGTAGATGTCAGTTATCCTGAGGGGGGAAAAGAAGTGAGGGTATCTAGTTTAACTATCAGCAGATAGTTAATTTATTTGACCAGATATGCTGCACACCGTTAATTATGTTATCATTGTGTGCAAATCCATGTTATTAAATATTCATTACTTGTAACAATTTACAGTGTGCTAAGCTTCATATTTCAGTATAACTCATCAACTGCAAAATAAGAACTTGCTTACTTTAAGCTACAAACACAATTTATATAAATACATAGAATCATGAGGACTTATTAATAGAATAAGAGTTTCTGAACCTTATGAAAATAAATAATAGCTGTTTCAGGGAAGTAGCACCTGATGTGTAAGTATTGATGACTTTGTCAGGCTGCGTACTAAGCTGAAATTCCATTAATTTTTAAATAACAGGGTCAAATTATTTCCTGACTCCACTGAAGTTAATGGAGCTAACTGTATATATCTGAATGTGGCAGAATTTGACTCCATTTGATGAAGCAATTTATATAAATACAGATTCTTTAATGCTAGTCCAATATCATCATGGTAAATACTTCACTGGCACTTTTTATAGTCAGAAGAAATTAACACTGTTAAGTAGTAATGCAGGTATTGATATGCCCAATATACAACATAAACAAACATCGGTTTGAACAAAGTGCAGTGTGAGAGTCTGCCACAGCTGGAAGTTTCCCTTTTCTGATAAGTTCTTAAAATAAACATGAGAAAAGAAGCAGGTTTTTACTGTGACTGATAATGTATTTTTTCTGGATGCACTGCTAAACATAGCAATTGGAGTTAATAGGTAACTCATACCCATCCCCTCTAGTGCTAATTATCAATGGAGGAAAGAAAATCAGGAATTTAGGCTAGTGTATCCATCTTACTAACCATTACTACTAGAACAAAGATGCCTATTTCAGAGAATTTTATGAAATAACTGATGCCACACTCATTTCTGTGTTTTCTAAATACAATGGCAAAGAACTATAGCATATATGAATTGGAACAGTATGCAAATAGGGAATATGAACATTATGTAAATCATAATATTGTAAAGATAAATTCTGATTACTCAATCCCACACAAAAGCAGCAGCAGTGCCTTAGAACCTATAGTAATGAAATGTTGCAAATAAATAACTGAATCAGTTGCAATAGGATAGATTTTAAAGTGAGACCTGGAGATGAGATATTAATTAAGATAAACCCTCAAGTACCAGCTGAGATTTTTGTTTTGCCCACAGGAACAAAATGTAAGCAATCCAAAGCCTTGTTCTATGACCTCTGCATACATGTTACACAGTAATTACACCCTTACATAAGTATGAACTTAGCAGCTACAAATACCCTAGCAATTCTGCAATTATTTTAAAGGAGGGAACTCTCAGTAAACTCAGTGCTTTCAAGCAGGCACTTAAACCACATGCTAATTCAGTTACTACACTTCTGAAAAAAGATAAAACCTTCATAGCTCAGTATCTCTGCATCACATTACAGTGAAGCTGGTAAGGCTAAATATCAAACAGAATAAGTGTTTTCTGTAACTGGTATTAATTTACTAACCAGGTATTGTGCCTTCCCTCAGGCGGATTTTGTCTTGGGAACATCTTGATGGAGTTACATGAAGCAAGGACGGTTTAGCTGCCCCACCTCAATAACCTCATATACTCTAATGAAACCTGCAGAAAATCAGGCTTTAGGTTCACAGGAAAGGGTAGTTTTAGAGAGCTGAAAAGGAAAATGGGTTGAGGAATCAATTTCTCTAATAAGATTTATTACCATTCCAAATGTTAGGATCAGGTAAAAAAATCTCTTCATGATATCTGACTAACACCTTTTGAAGTACATTTTATTTTATAAATAACTTAGTTGATTCACTTCAGTTTCAGTTCGGTTTTGTGGGTGTTTTCTTTTTCCTCTGGAAACATAGGGTTTAGGATGAACAATAGCCTTTGAGTCATCAAATCCAGTCATTTGCCATGGATATCAACTCTATTACATAAAAAAAATATTAGATAGTTCCCTCTCAAAATCATTTTGATTTCTTTATCTCACCACCCCAGCTAGAAACAATGTTACTTGTCTTATGGTTGGAATCTCTTTTCTAGTTTCCAGACTGTATTTATTTATAGGCATTCTACATCCTATACTTATTTTATGACATGATCGTACTTTTGTTTAAATAACTCTTTTCCCTGTTTTGTATTGACTGACACAAAATATTTTCAGATGACAGTCTGTATCTTTTCAACCTCCTTATTACTGGGTGGAGTATCTTTTAGTTTACGTAGATTGTGCTTCTCATGACAATGCTAGTTGTAGCTTATCTACACTTTTCCAGTTTGAATTCTTTTTCTTGAGCATGAATAATCACAGCTTTAAGCATTATTCCAGATGAGGTTGTATCCAAGCTTTGTTGCATGATGTTAACATTTATGCATCTCTAAATGGATAAACCTCCACTCACATTTTAAAGTTATACTTATCTTTTTCGCAACCACATTTTGATTAGCTTATACCCAGAACACCCAGAAAATGAAAATGAAGTTTAATTCTGTGTTGCTGAAAATCATCTCATTTTGACTCTTCAGTTCCCACCCACCCCCAGCTTTATCTTTACAATCTTCTTTGAGATTGACAGTATCTCACAACATTTTACTCTCTGCAGATTTGATTAGTACAATCTCAGTATTTTTCCTATGTCACACACAAAAGTATTAACTAAATTCAGCCCCAAGATCAATCCTTGCTGCTAGCAGAGAAACCCTTCTTTTCATAGTTGTCCATTTACGACAATTTGATAGAATTTCCTGTCACCAGAACCTTAGTTATTTTATATTTCTTGTATTTCTCATCTTCTCCAGCTCTGTTATTTTCCAACATAGTTCTGATTTTATTTTTTTTTTCCTTTGAAAAGCTCCAAAAGGTTTACTAGGTTTTTCTCTGTAAAATATGACTTATTTTATCAAAAAGGCTACTTTGGGAAAATCTGTCTTTGATGAAAGAATGTTTTATTTTATTCTGTTCTAATTTCTTTTTAAACCCATAGTTTAACTCACTACTCCTTAAAATTTCTTCCAATCACACACTTTCTGATGCTAGGAATCTCAGAATCAGCATTGCAGGTCTCTCCTCCAGCCAAAGGGTAACATAAAGAAGAACTTAGAAAAATATCTTTCTCCTTTAAACCTTTCCTTATTTTTTTTCCCTAAAAACCATAATTGATCTTATCTATTTCATGAATTCATTCTTTCTGCAAGACAGGCCATGATGATGTTGATGTGCAATGTTTACACAACACTTATTTGTATCTTTTCTGAAAAGTGTTCCCTTGCATATCACTGTGCCAGCTATGTCTGCCACCCCGTTACGTTTACATTACTTGTAACATTTCAGACGTTAATTTCTGACATCAAATGAACAATTGTTATAATTTCTCTGTAGTGATTCCATTTTTTCTCTCTCTTTTTTTTAGTGCCCTACAAACATCTGTTTGACCTACTGAAATATGAAAAATTAATTTGTCAGAAATAACTATAACAAAACCACATAATTTGGAAGTAAATTTAGATTAACACATATACTTTCTTACCACAGCCATCAGTTTCTGCATTCTACTATATCCAAAAGGTATAATACAGCATCAGATGAGTATTTTTGGCAGATTTAGTAACTGCTCTGTCATACCAAGCTTCCTACTCAGGCTTAGAATTTTTCAATATTTTCTTTTCCTCCTCCAAGAAGTTCCTGACAGAAGAAAACCCCAGACCTGTTGCTGTGACTCAGTGCTGATCCATAACTCTGAAAGATTTCCCATGACAGTTTGCCAATGAAAATATGTCACAACTTGGCTGTGTTGTCCATAAAGCATGGTCAGAAATGATAGCAAAAGGAATTTTATTCACTTTGTAAAGAATGAACATTTTAATATACTTCCTACTTACTATACTTGAGTGAGAATATTTTAATTAAAAGTAAAATCCATAATAATAGTAATACTAATAATAGTAATGCTCATAATAATAGTAATGGTGGTAATAATAATAATAATCATCATAATAATGATGTCCTGCAAGTTGGTATTGATAACTGTTACAAAACTACAAACACATACAGAATGTTAAGCAAAAGTTCTGTGTGTTGTTCTCATCATTGTTGGAACTGTAGAATAACGTTTGGAGGAAGAACCATCTCAGCATAGTCTTATTTCATGAAAGTACTTCAATTTTCATTGGTAGATGAAATCTATTTTCTTTCTATTATTAAAAAATTTAAATTGATAAGCAAGTCTGGCCATAGTCAAGCTTTCTAATCTAAGCAACAATCACAATCATTAGTATCTAGTGCTTCATAAATATCCCTTTAAGATACTATTTGATATACCATATAGTCTTGTGGGAAACAATCAGGATACTCCTGCTTCAAAAACAGCTAAATGTATTACAATAAATTTGCTTTCTCTGGGATGCTGAATTGGAAACCTATGAGATGTTGAATAAGAAAACTGATACCACTGCTTATCTGTCCAAAAGCTAGTGGTGTTAGGAAGCCCAGTAATTGAAAAATGGATAGCACTGATATTTGAACCTTTTTATATAACCTTTGAAGTGTAAGCCTTTTGGGGAATAAATTGCTTTTTGTAACAAGAACAATGTCAGATCCCATATTTAGAAACCATGCACTTAATTCATTTTCAGACAGAGAAACTCATGTTGTCTTGTTGGGAAAAACATTGCAAAATGGATTAAGCTTCACCCTGGAGAGATGATAACCTAATATAAATAACTGCAGGCTGATCTTTATTAGTTACTGAACAAATATTGCCAAATAGGACAGGCGACCTTCAATGATGATTGATCTAGGATAAGTCATCAACAGCCTTGTCTCCAGAGAGTAACTTTGGGGCATTTTGGAATTGTACTGCTCTTCTTATTTCAGGGTTGGCACTAACACTGAGTAAGAATAAGTACATCTTCTTTAATAGCAAGGTCTAAAGCTAATACGGTGGCAGAGTAATGACAACTTACTCTACAGTGGGCAACCGCTAAGTATCTGCTAGAACTAATCAAACAGGATCAGGTCTTTGTTGGAGACCTGAATCAGCCACAGCTTTCCATGTTCGCAGGAGGCAGCCTAAACCCTGCTTTTTACAACCACTGCGAGCGTGAATGATTTTTTTTTTTTTTTTTTTTTTTAACTGACACTAGATGAATGAAGTATTATCATTATCTAGATGCCTACATATCCCAGTGCACCAGAACTGGCATCATATGGATATTATAATATTGATTTTTTTGGTAAGTATTCTTTCCTCAGACTTCTGCTATTCTTTGCTCAGAGTTTCTTTTTTACCCAGGAAGTAAAATTTCCTGGGTTTGAAAGTCAAACCTCAGATATAATTGTAGTCGTATTGATTTGAAAAGCTACTGCATTCCAGTGAGGATCAGTAAGAAGTCCTATTTACAGTCTTTAATTATATTTGCTGTAATAATACTAAGTGATAAACAATATTGATACTATGAAGAAGTAACACAAAACACTACTTAAGAACTCATACTAAAGAGCTATACTGATTGTGTATGGAGATGACTGAAAAAAAAAGAGTAAACATCTACCAATGAAATTGTGGAGCACATAGCATGTGCTAATATACAAAGATGCAAATCAAAACAACAAATTTTGTGTATCAGCTAAACAAAGACAGAGAATACTGAGGTTTTGGGTTTATCACACATGAGTACTTTCAATATTTGCACAAATAAACCAAGCACAGTTTATCTGTACAAAAGGCATTTTGAAACCTGATGATCCCTGGTCTGCTGATGCATTATAGACAACCCGCAACAGAATACGGGTTTGTAAATACCGAGGATTAATTTAGAGGCAGAGAGTTATAGTCTTAGGAACCCTTGCTTATGGAACTGTGATTTGATAGTTGGAAGAAGGAAAAATCACAATTATTAGCTCTAATTATAAAGTGCCTCTGTATAAAAATAACACACCCCTGTATTTTTGAAGTACTCTTTACTTGCTCAGCACTAGGCATGTTCACAGTGTTGGGCAGCTGGGAAGAAGCAGCAGCAAAAAAATTGTTTTCCAGAAAAGTAGTACAGTACTGATCTGGGAGCCTTTATACTAACTTCTGTTCTAATTTGAATGCTTTGATTTTGTTTCAGTGAGTAAAGAGTAATTTTGGTTCTTTCTGGCGTCAACACTTGCAGGCTTATTTCTTTTCATCAGTTATCCTCTTAATATTTTTCTACCTTGTCAGATGATAAGACTTTTTTCTGTGATTTTTTTTTTCTCCTTTATGAAACAATTATTTTTCTTTTTAGGTGTTAGAAGTGTCAGAACAAGGATTTAGTTGTCACTGTTTTAAAGATCTAATGTTTCTTCATACTCTGATGTGAAATACAGCATAAGAACCTTCAGTAATCTTTCTCTCATGTAATGTAGGAAATATTCACAGAAGATGGAACACTAGAAGCACCAGATTGTTTGCCTGGTGGTAATAAAAATATTTCCAGTAGAAGTTATTACTTTTAATGTAAGAAACCCCCTAGGAATCAGGAATTCTGAAGTAAATAGCTTAATAATACCTCTTCCAGTGCCAAATTCATGCCTGGTGTTATTGCAACAATTAACTTAGAAGTTTTTAAAGTGGCAACTATGATTAAAACTATTTCCCAAGTTAAGCAGTTTGGGGTTCTTTGTGTATCTTTCTGGTGTATGTGTTCAGCAAAAGACCTTTAAAAGCTCCAAATCTGCCTACTTAATTCCCCCTCCATCCAGTATTTTGTCGCTGTCTTCCTTCAAAAATATTCAGCCTGTTATTTTGTTTAGTATCCCTTTTTCCTTATACATAGACTGCTTTATATTCTATGTTGTCTTTCGTGTACAGTACCATCACTGCTCTTTTACGTTCTCTCCGTGCTCTAGACATGAGTGTGCCATACGGATCCCTCGCTGTGCTTGCCAGCTTCTTCAAGAACTGTTATTGTGAAGTTAGTGAAAAAGGTCAGGGTGATTATTTAGTGGGAAAAATCGAATCTGCTGGAACTTTATTGCTTTCTTCTAAGAAATCTGACTTATTTATGACATAAGGCATTTTAGGGCACCTGATAGGACTTGCTTCTTTTTTTATGATACTTCTGCCTTTGTGTAAAATTGTGCTATAAATGATATTGACAGTGTCATACAGTACTACTGTATTGTTTTTAAGTTGCATTGTTTCAGCAATTTATAGTCAAACAAACCAAAGTTGTGACTGTCTGCCCTACTTGCAAAGTTGCAGGGACTTGTCTTAAATTTTTCAATGTATGTTACACAAACTTTTATCAGAGGCAAGTTTAGCAGAGCTCAAGGAAAGGTGTATTCTTCCTTCTGGCTTGAATCCATGGCTCTTAAAATAGATGTAATATAGACAGGCGTAAAACTGTGTAGGGGTAATCTTATGATTGGGGTATTTTTAATAGACTTACCAGATAAGCCCATTGGCCACGCTACCCCAAAGTGTTGCCTGGCAAGTGCAACAAACTAGGCACACTTCTCAAAAAAGAGATATGAGAACACTTCAATTATCCACTCCATAAGAAATATTAGATAAAAAGTAAAGGCTGGTTCTCTGACCCCAAAAGAAATAATCAGGTAACATCTACTCAGAGGTTACTGGAAAGGATAATTTGTAGTGCCTCTGGAGGCAGTAATGAGATAAAAGGATCTTTTAAGGCTCTGTTGGTCAGAATTATCTTCAGATTCTCTTCTCAAGCAGGTGTTTTGGGTTTTTTTAACCTGTTATATTGAAATTGATGAAGATTGTTTCTCTGCATCCCTCAGAGCTAGAGAAGTCAGCTTTCTCCCCTGACATTTGCACCTGCCAAACTTCCCCAAAAGCCTTTCATTGTACAACACCAGGTTTCAACAGACCCTTGAGCAAACTGTCCAGAGGTGTCATGGGACTCTCTTGTGCTCTTGGTGGTTACTGCTGTTCAATAGTATGCACTTTGAGAACTTCCTTAGGTAACAGTTCATCATGCTGTTGAATACCCTTACATCTAGATGTGGGAAAAAAACCTCTGTCAAGTTCTTTAAAACCAGGGAAGGATTTCATGCCTAAAAAGAACCATGCAGGTTACTCGCAGCATAACTGAGCAATCGCTTTTCAGCACTCCTCAGAGCTGATTGCTTAAAGAATTATTTTTCTTATGCTGGTCTTCTGATTGCATCCAAGTGACTCCACCATCATCGTTTAAATCAAGATAAACAGATTTTCAAAGGCAATGCATTTTTGCATATATGAGAATAAGACTTTTAATTTTTTTTTTTTAAGAAGTGGCTAGGCTTCCTTCAATTTCTTAAGTGATTGAAAATGTATTACGCATTCCATGTTTACGGCTATTCAGTATCTTTCAGATAAAATTAGTTACATTTTTTTTCCCTATAAGCAACTGGGGATTTTTCAGCTCCCAAGCCTACAGACAGAGCTTGCGATGCAAGCATTAAGCTGGTTGTTTTACATATAATAAATGCTACCCACCTTTTTTGCAACTCAGACAGCCTTTGGCCATGCAAAGGTGTGGGCTCACTGAGGCAACTGTAGTCTTTACAGTAGCAACTTTGGGTGCATGCTGTGTATGGTGATGAGGAAGGCACTACACTATTTAGCAATTTGTTCATCTGCACATCACCACGGCAGCTATATCCAGTCCTATATCCTTCTGGTTTTAGTGATGCTGCCATGGATCATATAGACCTTACTCGTCTAAAAAATTCCTTCTGGTTAATGTTATTGTAAGTGGAATCCAAGAATAAACAAGCTTAAGCACTATTCTTTTACCATTGCATTTTTTGGTTTGCTCTAACAAGTGCTACAGAGAGCTGTGACTTCAGGAATAGTTGGGAAAAAATGTGCAGAATACATCTGCTAGATATAAAACCTATTTTGAAGAAGTTGTACAGAAAAAAGAAAATGGACAGGCAATTGTTAAGTAGCTATCAGTTGTGTGCAGAAAAGACAGTATGCTGAGCTCTGTCTCCTATGGACATTTTCAAAATAGTACAGCTGGATTTGGGATTCTGAAAATCACCACACGCTATAACGGTATGAGAGAATGGGGGCTCGTAGCATCTCAAAGGAGAACCTCAGATCCTGATGGGATTACACCCTACAAATCAGCTATGCTATGCTGGATGCAGCATTTTATGTAGGCTTAGACTTCTAACCTGAATGTTACAGCTTTTCTGTAAAATCACTCGTTTTGTAATTCCATTTTTTTAAAAGATGGAAGAGACTGAGTTATTTAATATTAAAAAGTAGTTTCTCTGCATGCTAAGCTTAATTGACTTAGTACTCATTATTATAACTGGATTATCATTGGCTCAATGATAATTTTTGAAGGGGTAGCTGCATAAATGCTTGATCATCTTTTCCAGCCATTAAACACTCTGGGCATCAGCCTCTTAACAGTAATTCTGACATGTTTATCTCAGCTGGGTTTGTAATTCTTCTTTGTTCAGGGCTTGTGATCTGTATATACAGTAGATTTGGAAAAAAGCAAAACAAAACCAAACCAAAAAACCCCCAACACCAACAAAACATGACATCGCCTTCTAAAGGAAGAAATAAAGAAAGGAAGAAAGACAGACTTTTCCATCAGAATACAGTCCTTGGTGATGAACAAATAAAATATTCTCCTTAAAAAGCAATTATGCTTGTGTCCATTAAGTCTGGACACCTGGAGTAAGTATTTGTTTCAGATTTGCAGGCACCTTATTACATTTATTTGTAAAGGTTACATAAGACTGTTCCTCTTGGTTACCCTTTGTATAATTAACCTCAGTTTACTTCCACACTTGATTTTTAAAGAAAGTATCTTATGCAGCCTACATAATGAAAAGAACTAATAAATAAGAGCACTACTTTCATTGCATCTTTAGGTGAGCTGACAGAATGCAACATCAGGTTAATAGTTTCCCACCAAGTTCTGTGAATGTTTTAAAATTCCAAATGGCAATTACCTATGAATACTTCTGGATGGCAGAAACCTATTGAATCGCCCTCAGCTCATTTTGTTTCCTTTTTTTTTTCCTTTTTTTTTTTTAAGATTCCACACACTTATTCCCTCCATAAGCAGTTGCACAATAGCTAAAGTTTGATCATTTAAATCTAAACCCACCAGGGTAAATTCATGCTGCACTTTCAGCTTCCCCCCAGCTTCCTGGAAGGTTGGGATGGAGCGATGGAGCCTCCCGCCTCCACCAGCAGGATGGTGAGGAAGCAGTGACACCCGAGGCAGTGGGAAGTATGTGTTCTAGAGCCCGGCTCGCCCCACTTCCCAGGAAAAAGTCCCCCTTCTCCTGCCTGCCCGCCCGCCGCGGGCTGGGGGCCTGGCCCGGCGCTGAGCAGTGCCAGCCTGGCGCTCCGGCACTGCGCCGAGCCGAGCCGAGCCAGCAGTGGCATAATCTACTAATGGCTTCTTTTCATTTCAGCCCTCCCTGAGAGACTCAGTGGCAGATTGTAGACTCAATTACTCTCATGTCAGGTGATTATCCTAGGTCTTAATGTAATCTTCCATTCACACATACCATATTTCAATTACGGCAGCTATGAAACAAGCTGTGTATTCAAATCACCAATCACCTTATCACTGCTGAACAATGTCAACTGTAAAAAACGCCAGCTGAAGGCAATTACACATGTGTTGAGAACCGATTATGATTACTCTCTGTGGTATTTGTGATGAGCTGGGGAATGTTCTGAAAATTTAATTTAATGACAATATGCTTGCTGTACAATCCATAATACCTCCTGAATCCAGCATGGGGCTATTAAAACTGATAGGAGCATATTATCACCGAACTGAAAAGCTGGGTTGGGATGGTTGCTGGATGTCTCTACAGGGAATGATAGGTAATTTCTCCACATATTTCTAACGGCTGAGGCAGACAGCTTCCAGTTCCAGCTGCACTCTGAAGGTGGTCCCTTCGCCTCCCTCCTCCCGCCTCCCTCCCAGCGCTGAGTTAAGGTGTTTTACTGCGGCGGCTGCGGAGGGACGGGCGGGCGGGAAGGGTGCCGGGCCGAGGGGAGCCCGGGCCGCCGCCTCAGGAGCGCCAGCGCCCAGCGCCCTTCCCCCGGGGCACTTTCGTCACCTCCTTAAATCCTTTCTCTCATTTTTTTAATAAATATTTTTGCCTTCCCCTTGTTTTGACACCCTCTCCTCTGCGGGGACTTCGCAGAGCCGAGCGGATTTAAGAGGAGGAGGCGAACGGCCCGTTTCCAAAGGGAGGGGGGTCAGTCCCGCCGCCCCGGACTCTGAGGGGACGGCACCCCGCCCCCCGGGTCGCCTGTTGCCAGGCAACAACCCCGGCCAGCACGGCCTGCACCGCCTTACCCAGCCGGGGCCTGCTCCTGCCTTACAAGCTTTCCCCAAAATACCCCAAATATATACATATATACATAATGAAGGTGCAATTCCAATCGTTGTGCGGCTCCCTGGCATGGCCCTTGTTTCCAACAGGTAGCCGGCGCTGGGCAGTGGCCCATAGGCAGAAGCACCTCCATCTCCTCAGGGCACGTCCAGCCAGGATGAGGAGAAAATATACATTTGTGTGTGTCTGCGTGTGTGGACTGGGGGCCGGGGGGGAGCTGGTGCGCAACGCTAATGCTATTTATTGATCTGAATTGGTGCGATTCTAGATTAGGCTTGCAATTCATTTCAGAAAGCTGACAATCTCCGCTGCCTGGGCAAAACACAAAGGTCTGTTCTTTTTAAGAGGCTACGGCTGATAACGCCGTGCTGGGGACTACTTCTGCGAGCTCTGTGGCTTCGGCGCATTGTCTAGCTGTCTTTCAAGGGCTGCATTACGAACTCGCCAGCTTTCAAACGAAACAAATCATCTCCAGCGCTAAATCAAAAATCCCATTCAACTTGAAGCATGTGATGCCATTCACCTACGTATAAGAAAAAAGTTTTTGATGCGTATACACTGAAGAGATTTGTTTATCTGTGCTCACATTTCATACACAGAGCATTTAGTTTTGTAAACAGATTTATTTTTTCCAGCAGATCAGCCTATTGTGGTAATTTGCCCTTCATTGTATATAGGAATTTTATTGTGCATTACCCTGAAAGCCTTGAAGTGGAATTCTGTGGCACACATGCTTTTTAAGTCTGAAAATCAAATAGCTCTCAGTCCCAAACATGTATGTTACAGGAATTAGTTACCCAATTTTAATATTCTTTTTTCAAGTTGCTGTTCCACACAGTGCTGAGTATCCTGTCTCAACCTTCTTTTGCCTAAGTCAACTGGGCACTAGGACAAAAACATCTGACCAGATGTGGCAGAGAGAAGATAATTGTAACCCACAACCTGTAGTATCACTTTTCTTTTGGGTACACTTACCTATGGGTCCAAATATCAAAGGTGTGTAAAACACAAGGCCAGAATAATAAATGAATAAGGTTGATAAAAATGACATAAATTAGAAAAGCTTGAGTGAGCAACTAGAAACATTTGAACATTACACTTAAATTATTTGAAGCTATTCTGAAAAGCTTTATCTGTTGATAAAGAGGTTTTAACAGTACAATTTACTATTAAAAAGCCAATTCTTAAAAAGAAACAAGGTATAAATAATACTGATGGAGAAAAGATTTAATCTTAGGAAAAAAATATGCTAACAGAATAAGCAAAGGTTCAGGAAACAACTCACGCCAGCTTTTCAGTATAAGAAAGGAAACTGTCTACTAGACACTACAGCAATTTTCTTGGTTTGCAGTATTTACATGACGTTCATGTAACACAATGTGGTGATTAGTATTATTATAGCAACAGTGGCAATAACAATGACAATATTAACAGCAATGATAGTAATAACAAAGAAAATGGCAAAACCAAAACAGAAACAACTAGAGCAAATGAATCAGGAGCCTTTAGTCTAAGATATGAAGCAGCTGTTTCTCTAAAGGAATGAAATGGTGCATCCTCATTTTGGATTAGTCTACAGCTAAGGAATCACTGACCTGTGAGCAGTCTGAATCTGAATTCCAGCTAGAAGCAGAGTTTAGGGCACCTCTGCTCTTTGCTAGGGGCGTACAGGATTCACAGCATCGCATGCATCTGGCACTTGCAAGGAAAGCTTTCTTTTTACGCGTAGTAGAAAGGCAGCATGCAAGCTGATTTGTGACATTACTCTTCATATCTCAAAGCAAAGAGAAAGCCAAGAAATAAAGACCCCCCCCTCAAGTCTTCTGTTAATCTTGAAAGTTGATATTGTTACTGGCATGTTTCTTGCATGAAGGGAACAATATTCTATAAATTAAGGGAGCTACAGCACAATGGCATAGCTCCAAACTTTTTTAGCAGTTACTGGGTCACTGTCTGACTTACATTTCATATAGAGAAGAGCACCCCAGCATCTATATTATGGTGAAATTCAAGATTTGTTTCTTAATCAGGTTGGGGTTTTGTTTTGGTGTTGGGTTTTCCCCCTTAATTTGGTTGCACTTTTTCTGTTTGAAACTCCTTAAGAAAATGCCTCCATCTACCTTACACATACTGTGTATACATACATGTGCTATAGTCACAAGTAGGCACACACTAACAATAGAATCACACTATGAAAGAACTAAAAAATTACCATTCTGCCCCAAACCTCTCATTCAAGGCAACTGACATTTCCCCTTAAGCTGAAGGAAGTATCAGCTGAGCAAAGATTCCATGACAGATATCATTCAGGTGAACACTTTTTTTTTTGATTCAGCAGATAAGGCTGTGTTATTTAGAAAGCTTGTTTGTTTGTTAATAAATCTCTCTAAACAAAGTATTTTAAAAATGCTTTGAGAGTTTAGAAGTAAAATGTTATTAGGTAAATACCCAACACAATGAGGGCTTTATTGATTTTTCAGCAAAATGAAGCTACTGTACTTATTTTAAAGATCAATTTTATCACCTGAGCTCAGGCATGCTGGACTTCAAACAAAGAAAGAGAGGACAATCCTTCATAACCTCCTCCATGACCCTAAACAGCCAGAAAATCAAAAGGCCAACCCATTTTGTTATCTGAATTACATTTCTCCTTTCCCTCTGTGATCCTTCTTAATGTATAATTCTTTGCCAAAAAAAAGTAAGCTATCTGATTACAAATTGTGCTACTTTTATTGCCCAAGGCAGTTGTTAATTTTTGCCATAGGTCAGACAGGATAGAGCCCTAAAGAACCAAGAGCTTCTTAATTGCATGGCGTACCACTAGCTGTTGCCACATCTCAGAGGAGTTATTGCACCTTGCAGATAATGCCCTTTTCCCCTGCAAGCCATGAAATAGGTTCTCCCTACATCTATGTATTAATTAGATTTCAAGACTGTTTCAAAAATTATAGCTGAAGCTGCAGTTCAGATATTTCAGAAGTTATTAGAAAGATTGTCTGTGGTGGGTTTGTTGGGGTTTTTTTTGTTGTTGTTAATTGAAAAAGAGGAGTAACTAACCTTGAAAACTCTTTTCTTTTTTTCATTTTCTTTCTGTCTCTTTTTTTTTTTTTTTTAAGGATAAGCGGGGAAGAAGCCCAACCTGTAAACCTTGTCACATTAAAGGAATATATAAGTTTTGATAGAATTCCAGGTTAAGTTTGTCAATTCTGATGTTGTAAAAAGTGAATGAATTGGCACGACCTGTAGAAATCTTGGAAAACGTTTGAAATTTCTTCAGCTGGCTGTATATCAAGCATACAGTGAAAAAAGGAAATAGAAGGAAAGTAGAAAAGAAGGGCAAAAGGCGAAATGGTTTGTGTCCATTTAAGAAAAAATCAATAATAGCATAAAATTGATTTAGTGCTTGTCATAAAACATAAGTAAGTGCTGGAAAATAGAGAAAATTGAGTCTCAGTTTAATCTGCACAAAAGCCACACTGTACTGATGAAGTGATCTGAGGAGAGAGCTACATAAAACCTAAAGACAGATACTTAATTGTCATATTAAAGACTGTCTTTTCTGCCTGCTGGAGTCGAGGGGTAGGACCCATTAATCATGTGGATAAGGGGCATTGAAATCAAATCTCAATTAAAATCTGTTCAATAATGTCTCTAATATGTTTTTCAAGCATTAATTTTTTCCCATCGATTCTACACCCCATAAATCAGATATGTTGCAGTGCATGTAATAGTTTATGGAGGAGAGGATTATGGTTTTATGAAGTTAATGCAGCAGAACCATTTAATTTACGCAGGCTAAAGTTTTATGTCTTTTGATCATTTTTATTGTTTTCTGTGGGTAAAAATTCTTTAAGATATAAACCTAAAACATTTTTTCCCATTTTTCTAGATGTGTGTGTCTGTGTGTCTGCGTACAAACATTCACAAAATGTCAATGTGTACCTACGCCCTGGCTTAGATGGCCCTGTTTGCAAAGATGATTGCTGAAAAAGATACACTTTTTGGGGTTTTTTAAGACTGGTTTTGGAGGGTGAAGACAGCAGTCTTTCAGGAAAAAGGCAACCATCTTCTGTACTATTACAATATGTAATGTCTAGTGAAATGCAGACATTAGCATGGCTATTGGCAACTGTACTTTGGGCTTTTCAGTCACTCGAAGATGCTTTCAAGCTGTGATCATGAGAAGTTTTGTATGAGATGTAAAATTAGTTTGTGACCAGTTTAGGATGGAAAAGGTCTTAGTCTTTTTACACTTAGAGAAGTGTTAATCCTTGCCAAATTCTCATTTCAGCAACTGAGTTCTTCGCCTGCACTTCCTGATAGGAAAATTGGCTATAGGCTTCTTCGTTTCTTGTTGTGAGGTCTTGTGTGGGTGTTGGCATACACTGTTTCAAAGCTGACAAGCTCTACCTAACAGTCAGCTGCATTTTGCTGGTTGGGTGAATATTGTTTCATGACCAAATCTACTCTTACTGAAACAAAAATCAACACTCATTTTTATTTCAGTGATGCATTATGTCGGCCATTGTTCATAAATACTTTTTGAAACTGCTGGACATGCAAGCAGTCCAATATATTTTTTGCTTAAAGAAATATGAGGTGCAACTTCTCATTATCTTTTTAAGTACTCTTGATGAGTAGCTTATTCCAGCTAAGTGAGGCTGGCTGAAAGGTGCTCAAGAGCTAAGACAGCTAGTTCCTGACATCTGGAGGCTGGTTTTGCTGAATGCCTGCCCAGAACTAGGGAAGGCTAGGGCCCTTGGTGAGGACATATAGGTGTAACTAGGGAGCATCCTTTGGCCTTACCAGGCCTTTGGTGGTCTTAGCAGGGTGACAGGGACAAGTACCTCACCAGCACTGTCCTAAATTCCTTTCCTCACACTAGCAGTTCCTCTGGCTGAGCAACTAGGTTCAAAACTGCTGATCAAACAAACATCAAACAAATGTTCATAATTTTATAAGATGTGGTCATATATTGTGCATTTATAACTTCTTCAGCTTTACCTTTTCCTTTTTAAGTACACCTTTGGTTGCAAACACTGGGCTAATGAAGTCTGCGCCATGTATTTAATTCCACTCATCTTCTGAACTGTCACACAGTGAGTGGCAAATAATCCTGTGAATTTCAGTGAGTTTTGGCTCAAGCCTGTGAGTTCAGAGTAGTTAAACTACCCGATGAAGACTTGGTGCAAGGTGCAGTTCACAGTAAGACCAAAGTGGCATTAAACTGTGCCTCCACCATTCTGAGTCAGGACCTCTGGATCACTTAGAGCAGGAGCCCTCAAACTTTTTAAACAGGGGGCCGGCGCGCGGATGAAGTGGCAGGCAGTCATCTGCAGCTGCTTGGTTTCCCCCCCCAACCCCCGGGGGGGGGGGGGGGGGGGGGGCGGGGCGGTTCTGTAAATACCGGGGGCCAGATTAGGGACCCTGGGGGGCTGTATCCAGCCCACGGGCTGTAGTTTGAGGACCTCTGACATAAAGAGGCACCACTATTATCTATAAAGTTACCAGATGGCCCAAAATACGCACGGAATTGCATTCTAGTAACATTACTGTCTCCTGATGCCTCTTGCCATCCTAAGCCCTTCCTGCCCCAGGGACTGTGACGAGCCTCAAAGCCATATAAAACCTGTCTGCGTCTTATACCCATTCAGAATCTCTACCCATATAGAATAGTTAATAACTCAACAGTCAACTCATAGTTAATGACCCAGGAGCCATAGTGCAGGAAGTGTTAGGGGCTACGGGCAGTGCATTGATTAAAAATTAAAACAGGATTTCATTTTTATGAAAATTTGTTTCTTCTCTTTTGGTAGTGGGGTTAAACGAACAAAGGAAACACACTAATGCTGAAAGACAAAGTAAAAAATGATGAGACAGAAAATTAAATTGTGAGTGTATTACTCTATTCTAATAATACATTTCTCTTATATAAATACTGGAAAAAAGTCACTCCTTAATTACACAGTAGTTAGGCACACTGTTTCACTGAAGAAGACTGTACATGAGAAAAGCATTGCTACTGTTAAATATATTTTTTATTATTTTTGCCAAATCACTATATTAAACAAGAGAAGGAGACGGGTTATAGTTTGCATTGTAGTTAGAAATTTCACCAGCATATCTGCATCAGAAAAGCGTATAAAAACAAGTTAATCAATGCACAGTTCTACTAGGGAAAATTCCTTTGGTTGCTACTACCTATGTCACCCCTTCAGGTTTTCATAGCGTAATTCCTACAGGTTAGCTTTACAGGCAAACACTTTTTGATTTAGACACAACTATAATTAAAAAATATTTGCACTTTACAGAGTATTAATTTTGGGGTTTTCTGCTTATCAGGTCAAAATGTTGAGTTTAAATTTTGCTTTGTACATCTAGTAAATAATGTATTTTAACATGGTACAAAATTAGCCTGTGGAACTCATTGCTACAAAATGACAACGAATTGGAAAGGCTAAAAAGAAGCCTATAGATTTATCTCAATCATAAAAAGCTTCCACAGTTGCATCAGATAGGATAAAACATTTTTAAAGGGGATATAAACTCTCATGCTTCAGGTCACAAACAACAGAGAAGATTTAGAAATACATCTACAGCCTATGAGCAGATTATTCTGCTAAGGTGTGCTCTTTTCCTGAAGAGTCTGGTGCTGGCCGTGCTCAGGGTGCTCTGTCTCCTGTGCACTACACTCCTATGGCATATCTGTGTGGATGCTTGAAACGTGTACTCACCCTCACGGTTCAGGCAGTTTCCCAAGAGTTTTGCCTGCCAAAATTTTCTGACTAATCCTTCTAGTGGTTAATCCACTAGAAGACATCTCTTCCAAGCTGACACCCTGTATTACCAGCTTTTATTTGCTCCATGCAGCTTACTGGGAAAGCTACTTCTTGAGACTTGGGCTGGGCTGCTGAGCATGATGATAGTCTGCAGGCCACAGTTCTCCCGGGTGTAGAATGTCTCAGCCAGCTGCCTCGATGCTGTTTTCAACACTAGCAAAATGAAGAAGAAATAAGAAAATACTTTCCCTGTAATTCAAAGAACAGAAAAAACCCCACACCTCTTAATGTTCAAAGATGGACTAAACAAAGCTAGATTATAATATATATTACTATTATATTATATCTTAATTCAATTCTAACAAATTCTGTTTCCTCCAGCTAAAAAGCTGTCAGGAATCCTACACAGCTGGGAAGATTAGCATTGGCTGGATCACAACTCAGGGTGCAGGATGTTCTCAGTTACTCTCTGAAATTTCATTCTGATCCATAACATTGCCCTGGCAATTTCCAGCAATTCTAGAGCTCAATTCTTAATTAAGATGTCAAACTTCAACACTTTTCCCAAAGGGTTAGTGACTGTCCCCTGCTAATTTTAGAAATATTGATATCCCTGGGGCATAGCTACATGAAACTGTCTCTTCCCAGACAGTAAAAAAAAAAAAAAAAAAAAAAAAGAGTAAAAAAAAAAAAAGGTAATGAATAGCGCACTACTTAGGTAAATGCATTGTTTATCTGTTCTTCCAACTGGCAGGTAGGGATCAAACCTCAGTATCTATCTCTTTATACATTAAAAATACAGTCCCTGAATCAACACCTAAAAAATACAGTCCCTGCAAACACCCAAATGGATTCTATACTAATATACTAAGGAGCACAATGGATGTAGACCATTTCTGATTGTTCACTGAAATTAACCTGTAATCACACAGTCTGGGGAAGTGGACTTGGGATAAGTGATTGCTAATCTGGTTTTAAAGGACACCATGACATTAGGATAGCTTTTTCTGTTATCACATTTCACAGTTCCAGAGACCACATTACGTATTATTCAATAGAAACATTAGTTTCTATGTCAATATAACAAATATAGTTCCTCTGTTTTGTGTTTCACTATTTCTTCTTATACTTTAGTCCTTTTGTCTTTCTTGCATCTGACATTTTCAGGGGGAAACAGAAGAATTGCTGAAAGATCAGCCGCATCTTGGGAGGGATGTGGAAGGGTGATGCTTAAGGTGTATGAGCCACTGGGATAAGGTATGTGGTTGGAAGAAGGTGGATGAGGCGAGAATGTGATGGACAAAGATGAGGAGAGAGCTACACCAAGAATACACTAATCAAGCTAGGAATTGAGGGGATAATAATCAATGAAAGCTTATGTCATACCAGTCTTGGCTTCTCTGTCCCAGTAGTGACCTCAGGACTTCTCAGCTGTGGTGGTTCATTTGGTTATTCCCTCTTCCCCAGGCAGCACCACAAACGTAGTAGGAGTGGCTGGATTAAAAGTCCTTGTGGTAATTAGAGGTGAAAGCATAATGGTCTGAAGGGCTTTTAGCAGCCACAAGCTTAAAGTTTTTTCTTGCTCTCCTGTCAGCCCAGCTCTTTCCCCCTTCTTTAAACTGGAATTTCTTCAGCACTGTGCCCAGCTGCCTACCTAGCAATTCTCTGATGACAAATCTCAGGATGTATCTTTGCTCCAATGTAAATCTCCAGCCCTTTTAAGTGAAAGATTAAGGAACTGCTGATCAGAAAGGCAGGACAGTGCTACAGGTGCTTTTCAACAACAGGTCACTTTCCTTGTTTTACTAAGGTCTGAGAAGGCTCAAAGTCTTACCAAAGCATACCTAACAGTAACCTTGGCAATGCCAAGAATAGCAACCCTGTGCCCCAAATGGACATGTCAGTCACTGGCCACATCACTTTTTTATGCCAAAAAGCAGCTTATGTACCAAGTGGTAACTCTGCTTTTATTATACCCTAGTTTTTAGCTGCCCTTGTAATTTGTGCGTCCCCTTTTCTTGATTCCCAACCAGGGAACTGTTTAAACTAATACACAGAATACACTAATACACTAATACACAGAAAGAGGGAATAAGGGGAAGGGTCTTTAAAAACTCACATTATCTGTTGTTTTATTCCAAAGACAAAACATTTCCTTTTATAAAACATCATTATAAAACAGTGATAAGAGAATGAGCCATTTGATGGTGACAGAAAGAAGGGGGCTGTACTTCACCAGAGATGCCAGTTTCTTTCTATTCAAAATAAGGATTACAATCTTTAAATCTGTTTGAATTACAACAGTCCTAGAATCAGTAAGTGGAATGACAGTTTCTGTCCCTGAAAGGACTTTCAGCTTTCCAGTGTTGAAATCGAGATCTTCCATTTCCTTCAATGATCTGTACAGTTGGAATACTTAAACATGTCAGAATTAAGCACACTTTCTATCAGTGTGAGAGATATTCCCCACACACCCATACATGCAACACTGCTTGATGCTAGCTGTCAAAATGGAAGAGCCTTTTTAAGTACAGACACTCTAGATTGTCCTGTGAACCCAGGCAGAAAGATTCGCTAGTTTGGGTTTCTGAAACCAGCACCACTACACGCTGTGACAAAAATAAGAGAAAAGTGAGTATTGCTCCCCTTACTGCTTCCCTTCAACAAAATCTCACTGGCATTCACTGCAATAAAACCAATCACAATGGAATAATTTTATCTGTGTGTGACTCAAATATAGTTCCCCAAGCCACTGTTCCAAATTAACAGCAGTTAAGCACCCATTGATAGAGACTTAAAATAAATCGTTACCCAGTGGACTCCCCTGTAGTCACCACACATTACTCAGAAGGTGCAGAGAGTTCCATGGGAGCTGCAGCAGAGTTTATGTATGTAGTTGTGTTTAGGTTATGAAGAAATACCCATTTTGTAGGTAATGATCTCTTTTACAGTGGCTTCTCAATACCAGCAGATTGCAGTATCAAACGTAGGACTCCCTTTAACCTGACTCTTAAAAACTTTTGATGAATATATTGTTTAAGATTTTTTGCAATAAGTCACAGAAGCCTTAATTAAATGCAAACTGATTCCTTCAAATCTTTCCTGTGACAATGCAGGCATGAATGGAACATATTTGAGAGCTCACACAGCTCTAGTTTTCATGCAAAAGACTCAAGTCCCATGAGTGAGCCAATTACAAATTATAGTGTAGGTGAACTTGTTCTTTTCCATTCACTGGAGCTGATTCTATGTCATTAATGCTGTTATCTTAGAAAGGAAGAAAAGGCTTTTCATCTCTCATTAACATTACAGAGGAGAAATGAAATGAACTCTATGAGAGATGAGGGCTATGTATATGGAACTGGTTCTGCTGCCTACATTTTAATAAGTCCTTACAGAAATCCAGAGCCATGTCCACCACCAAAAGGCTTGCTAATCCTCTGTGGTGTCTTGCACTGACCTCATTGGCACGGACCTGGTGTTGGCTGAGGTTCCGCCACTGTTAGGCTTAAATCAGCTAGTGTGAAATTTTAGCTGAGTGTTAACTGTGCCAAAATCCATCTTTCGAGCTCTCAACCTT
Source organism: Falco peregrinus (assembly GCF_023634155.1). Taxonomy (NCBI): domain Eukaryota; kingdom Metazoa; phylum Chordata; class Aves; order Falconiformes; family Falconidae; genus Falco; species Falco peregrinus. Next base: position 102,607,933 of record NC_073723.1, on the reverse strand, counting down.
TCACCACCCAAATGCTGAACAGTGGCACCAGAACAGCAGAATGTGGCTTGTGTTATGAATCTATGAAGGCGGAGGCTTAGATCTATATAAAAGGGCCATAATTTACAGGAAACATAGTGTGAAAGTAATATTAATCTCTCATATCTATTTACAGTTGCACACAAATAGGAGAGTCACCTCATCTTGGCTGGATTATGTTCAGAGACAGAAAAATCATACTTTTTCTTGAAAACCGATGTGTTGTCAAACTTGGAAGCTGGCCATATCTGTCCTTGATACATTTACTGTAGAAAGCTATATAGTGGTATCTAAATCCAGCTGCCACTAACACATTTATCTGCCTACTCCTCTTTTGGCCTGGGCTAACGCAGGCACACATGTAAATAATCTTACGTATATGCCTCATGTGCCAGAGGCAGTAAAGCAAATACGATTCAAGACTGATGATGTAGTGATACTCAGAGTTACTCTTTGCCACATCCATTTGTCTGCTGTTTTATCTGGGTTTTTTTGTGGTTGTTTTATTTTAATTCCATGTGGCTGTTAATGCAGATCCTCGCGTAACAGGAGCAACCCTGAGGCTGTTCCAGACTATATTCAGATTGAAACTTTGATGAGTTCCAGCAGTCTGCAGTTGTGGTTCAGGGGAATGGGAAATATCTTTTTCTTCACTAGACACATCCCCTTCATCAGCATGTTGTGACACAGGAGGCAAAAGACCAAAGAATTACTTATTATCAAGGACAGGAATAAAAACCTATATAGATTATATCATACATGTTTACCATTGGATTTTTAACTACAGCATTTTTTGCCTCTTAAAAAAAGCTCTACAAAGAAATTTTATAACTGCCTCCCTAAAAACCCATTTTTCATAGAGTGCCTTGGAAATAAATAGGTATTTCATGCATGATTCCATTCAGAGTTCATATCATAAATGCATAATAACACTTGTTAGGGTATTCTTACTGAAAACTGAGTTTCCTAATGATATCTGAGTTCATGATGTCTACAATAAAGCCTTCATAATTAATTAATGTAATTAATGTAAGTAAAATTATGTGATTTAATTATCTTTTTCCTCTTCTTTTTCTCCCAACAATTTTATTTTCTTTCTGAAAATGTTAAAAATTGCAAGCCCCCAGAAAAACAGAATGCCACCATGCAGTGGGACTGTTTCTGTCGGTAATGAGGTTTTAATTTTGTTTTGTAGTCTTGATAGTCTTTCTGAAGATACAGCACTCTCTTATAACTTTCTGTACTACCAGAAAATTTCTCCCACTTAAAGCAGTCACACAAACTGTCGATTTGGCCAAATTCAGAGCGGGGCAATTTCTAGAGTGGGACAAATGCAGGAAGAAAACGTATCAATTGGAAGAGAGAAGGCCAGAGCATCTTTTAAACAAAAAGAGAATCTTTTAAAAGAAAATAAAAATTAGTGTTTATAATGTAATGGGGAAACAGAGAGAGAAGTTTGCAGGGATACACCCACAGAATTCCTCCTACTTTGTGCCACAAGGAGTATTTGATCCAGCACACAGATTGCCCAAGAATTGACAGATTCAGAAAGAGATTATAATTTTTGTCAAGTAAAACATAAAATTAACCCTGTTTTCTGGGAAAAAAAAACCAAAACAAAACAAAAACAAAGTAAAAGTGAGGATCATGTCACAGTGGATTACAGGATGATTTCCAGAATTGCCACACTTATAGTCAGAAAAATTTGCTCTCTCATTTTGTGATCTTTAGTTTATTGGGGCTGATTCAGAAAGATGCTGAAGCACCTAAGTTCCTCTTGTATCTGGTCCCAAAGTGAATACTGGGCACCAGAATACCTTTGTGGATCTGACCTGTAGCCTACAGTCCTAAACTAGTGTGTCAACTCTCTGTTATGCAGGATACTGTAGAGATGGGGATGAGAACTGAGATATTCCAAATGATGAAAATTATATGATAGAAGGTACAAGTGGGTGTGCAGAACCTGCATTAATTGAGTCAGCTCAAGCATACTGGGGCTTCTTAGCTCCATCTTAATAACTATATAAAATGCAAAGCCTCTGGAGCATCTTGGTACTCATCATATGAATAGCATTCAGTGTGGCCAGCACATTGATAGCTGGTAGTTAACCAAACATATATGCATATATGTTTACATCTATATTAATTATAAACACATGCCGCTTTCGAAACTACATATTTGCATAGAAGTTCTGCCAGTATTGTGTAAAACATGAACAATGCATATTTTACAAGTTCTTTGAAGATGAAGGTCAATTATAAATTTACACTATTGTACTGTTACACTAAGTAATATTTTTCTTGTTTTGCCATTGTTGTTCTGTATCTGTGCAAGGCCATACTTTAGGTGAGAGCACCCAGTGACTGTGATGTGTCTTGGGTATTGTCTGTTGTTACTGAGCACTTGAGAGAAGGTGTCCTAAGGTCCAAAGCTGAAGATGCTGGGGTGCCATTATACATACATAAATATGACCATTGCTAACTGTCAAGTACAGGAGCTCACTAGGTTCTTTAGTTTCATATATGCCCACTGGGCAGTTGATGTTTGAGAAAAGGCAGTAGCTCTATTTCTTTCCGTCTTGTGTGGATGTCAGAGTTCAGCTGAATTCAGCAGACACAGAGCTAAGAAAATCTATATAAATCCTCACTGAGCTATTTGTCCCAAGAAGACACACTTTTTTTTTGTTTTATGCTACAGGTATACTTTATCAAGATAAACATATCTTGTAAATCTGGGGAAAAAAAAAGAAAACCAAAACCATTCTCCACAACACAGCCTGTGAAACAGTTATTTTCCAGAACTTCATCCTTTTATAATGGTTCTTTTTTTGCAGGACTCAGCTCTGCTAAGCTCTCTGCTACAGTATCTCGGCTTGTTCTATTTGACGGCTGTTCCCCTGTCATCACTCATTTTCAGTGGGCAAGGGGGAGCAATTGCTGGGCATCAAATCATCATCAAGTAAACCAGCCTTGACACTAGTTAAAAAGGGAGATGGATGGTCAGTTGGCTTCTACAGAAAATATTCTCCTAAGTATCCTAGCAAAGTCCCTTGATACCAGGCTAGTGCTTTTCTTTCTTTTCCTTTTTTTTTTTTTTTTGGGGGGGGGAGCGGAGCAATCACCCATATTTCTTCTGGGTCATCATTTGATGGCAGCTTTCCTCAGGGGAGGAGCACATAGGTTAGGTGAGTAAGCTCCGCATTCAACAATTAAGCAGCAGAAATACAAGCTGCGAAGGAAAGCGCTTCCTTGCACTTGCTTCCCTTGCCTGTAATGGGCAAGGAAAACCTCCCTACACTTGTGGAACTTCAGGAATGCCAAATACAAATACAAATACAAATACAAAGGTGTGCCGACCATTGCTTCTCTCTCTGTTACCTCCCCTTCCCATAACCAGCTTTAAGCGTATCTTCCAATTCAGAATACAATTTTCACATATATCCTGAAAATTAAAATTAAGGATAGAGACCATTTCCAGTTAAATAACATTAAAGTTCTGGGCCACTGTGGTTCTATACATGCTCTGGCAGCACTGGGCTCTGCTCCTCAGAGTAAGCTGAGAGTAGGGAAATCACCAAATTGCATACTTGCTACAACTTCTCAGTGATTCTGGCACTTACATGGAAAGTAACTCTGTGCCAGCCACCCCTTCACTAATTCCTGACCCTTTTGGATGCTGCAGGGTTTTCAGAAGGCCAAGCTGGCTATACCTCAAAGTGACTTGGATGATTAAAGCCTAAATTACCAGTAAAAAACCCCAAACAACTGTATTGGAGGAGTAAAACAGGTTTTTTCCTCCAAGTCTCCACGTATTAAAAAAAAAACTGCTTTCAGGGAAGAAGCTGCCAAAACTTCTGACATCTTAGAAATATGTTCAGGATGCTTCAGAAAAAACAAAGTGCCCTTTTACTGCTCAGATGACCAGTTATATGAAAACAGTTTGTACAGTTGGACCATAAAGAAGATGGTATTGGTCCCTAAAAGTATAAGAAAAATAACTTATTTTATCCTTAAAATTATAGGGAAAATTATTTGCTCATCTGTAGAGTGAATCAATCAATCATAAATAACAACTTTGATTAAAGTTTTGAAATGATCCAACTGTCAGGGCAATAGCAAGAGGTATGACTTAGTTATATGGCTTTTGGGCAGTTAGTTGGTACTGGACCACCCTGGGGCCACCTTGGGAGCCTTGCTGTGCTTGTGCAGATATGGGAGACATCATGTCTCTGACAGCAACTGAGGAGACAGCACAAATGTCTTCCTAAAGCACGAATCTTTTGTTAAAACTAAAATATACAGATGAACACTTTGGAGTAAAGGACTATAACTTTGAAGGCACTTTTACTCCTCTTGTTACCGTTGTGTCTGAAAGCCTGACACACAAAGAGGGAAGGAAAAAAAACCCACCCAAAAATCCCAAACCACAAACTCTAAACTTTGTCAGAATTTGGAAAAAATAGAACAAAAGCATTGTACATGCAGTGAATGTGTCTGAGTAGGATTTCTGATGCTATCACAATATTATTACTACAATACAGGAAAAGGAATTTTGATAATAATTTTACAAGAGTAGTACAGAAGTTCCCAAATGCCTAACCCTTCTCAGATTTATCTGTCTACTGAGCTCTCATTAAAGTCAATGGGAATTTGAAGACTCTCTAATGGAGGAAAAGCCAGTACAAAGCATAAATGTTCAGACGGTGCCTCCAGGTCCTTACTCCAGCAAAATTGTTATGCAAATCAGTGGAAATTTTGTCTCGGGGGTGGGAGGGGGGGGGGGGAGAATCAGGAACGAGCCTCATTTTGTTCGTAGAGACTGAAATATTTAAAATGCTGAACCAGCAATAATTGTTAGTATGCTCTTACTGTAATTGTTTTAAAAAAACCCAACAAATTTGTAGGGGTCAATCCTGCAAAATCTCATATCTCTGGGGGATTTTGTAAGCTAAAGCAAGCTCTTAATGCTCAGCAGTGAGGAAGAGAGCTCAGCACTCTGCGCCCTGTGCCTCCCAAGCACAGCGTGGTCCCAGCTGAGGCAGGATGCAGAGTGGAGACCAGCCAGTGACAGCTTGATGGAGGAAGAGGAATAATGTAGTTGAGTGCCTTCTGATTTTAATTCACATGATGCTCTTTATTACCCTTAGGGATAAGAGGTACTATTTTAAATTCCTTTTAGCGCTATTTATTTAAAACATATTTTACTGGCATATGACCTGCATTTAAACAAGTCATATAATGTAGTGTCCCAGGAGAGTCCTAGAGTTATGTATTCATGGAAAATAAAAATATAGAAGAATATTAATAATTAAGCAGCATTTAGGCTTGCAAATATTTCTTAGCATGTAAAAGGCGATTATTTTAATTCCTATTAAGGAATTAACATATCGTATGTAAGCAACATAAACAATTATTTTATGATTAAGCTGTTATATTATTGACTAGAATTGTGTCTCTGTTCATTGTTGTACAGGATGGGATTTTCTGAAGTTGCCAACTTACAGTCCATGTATTCACTAGAGATGTGAATGCCTGCATAGTAAAAATAATTACATTAGTCTTTGAAAGTGCTTTTTTCATGTTGCTAGAGTCAGAGTTTACAAGCAGAAGTAGGCTGTTTCTTACTTCTTGATTCATTTCCATGATGACTGTGCAGTTATCTATACTACACTTTCAAAGGTCTTGCTCTTTTCATTCACTTTGAAGGAAGTAATATGAACAAAGATTACTCTTAATGGTTTGGGAGGGGAGGGTGTTTCTGGTTATGTTTTGTGTTTTTTTTTTTTCTCTTTTTTTGGGGGGGTGGGTTGTTTTGTGGTTGGTTGGTTTTGGTTTTGTTGGTTTTTTTTCGTGGGGGAAGTGAAGTACAAAACCAAATTCAGATATTCTGAGATTTTATGAAGTCTTCACACTGAATCAAGGAACTTACATGATGTCTATCAAAACCAGATATACTATCACAGGGTAGAATTGGTCCTGGTTAAAACTAAAAATCATGTTTATATTTTCCATTTTTGATGTTTTAAGATTTTAACTAAACTTTATGTTATTACTGAAAAAAGTATCTTTTTGTTGATTGTGACAAGGCTGCAAATCTTCAGAGGTATGAGCCATCAAGCAATATTGCAAAACACAGCGTAATGGACAGCTGTGAATGAGAGTAATGTCATCTTCGTTAGCTCATATCTTCCATATACCTGCAGATTACCTGGTGGGGCATTTTAAATTCTGTATCAATGCCTACCTGCCTGACCTATTTGAGGGTGTTTCAAACTCATCAATTTATCTAAGCCTAAAATGTCTGTGTAATTGCTCCTTTCTGTGTGTGTGATTCCATGTCATCATTTTCAGGCAGCCTGGCTGGTTGGAGGAACGGCTGGTCTTTACTGCAGATTCCCGTCCACCACTGTGCTCCACTCCTCAAACACAGGCACACTCCCAGCAGTGCCAGTTTAGGTAGCCATACTCTAAACCTGCCCTTTGAAATTGCCTGGTTTTTAAAAGCCCTCTAAAAATGTTTGGGTTTTTTTTAAACCAAATTATTGTATAGGTCTGAATTAGAGCATGAGCAGGCAAATGGATGAATCAGTACAGTTCAGGGCCGAGTAGCCATGAGTGGAAAGCAAAACTGAGCAACAGGAGGGCCAGTGACAGAGGGAATTAGGTCTTCAGCTGATGGATTACTGGAATCAAATCATATCCTTGGTGGAAGCTGACTCAATGTCAAAACATCCTTCATCACTCAGTCTGGAGTGGTCACAAGCTCTTCGTTTTAGTTCTGCTTACCAGAAGAACTGTCCGTGCCCATGGTAGCAAAGCCGGGGTAGTTCTTGATGGGAGCAGTCATGTTTTTGTTCTGTGTTAACACACAGAGTAACACCAACAGATCCTGTGCGCTGAGTGACAGATGCTACAAGAAGAGACATACGCATTACAGTAGCGTGGTATTGGAATTTGTGTGGCCTCCAGACGTTTCAGTCAAACGCAGGACTCAATAGTAGTTAATAATTGATATATATGAGAAAAGCAATAAAGTTCAAGAGATTTTAATAAAATATTTCTTTCTATTTTCATTACCATAAAAGATAAATGCAAATTTGATGATTGCTAAAGATTGTTTAACCTAATCAATGCTAATTAATTTAAATATTTTAAAACATTGATGCAAGAGATATATAAGCTTTATTTGTCAGCTGTTTATCTCATGGTTTTGGAGACTGAAATGACATGCAAACAAATTATATTTGCTTTACTGAATTAATGGGAATAATGATGTAATACTCCTAAAACTGTCATTTCCATTCAATTTTGTTCAGTAAGACTCCTGATATATCCTCCTTTCAGTACCAGTGTTTCATTTTACTTCTATAAAAACAGATTTTAAAAAAGAAGCTCAAAGCAGCCAAGAAGAGGTATTTTCATAGCACAGTATTAAATTATTGTTGAAGAGAAATGAATACCACAGATGGAACACAGAGATTCTCCATAGTTTTATAGAGAAACGTCTGAAATGGGAAACAAGGGACATGAAGCACTAAATGATGGAAAACTGACATCTTTGTTAAACACTGAGTTGTATGTACTTCTGGGATTTACATTCTCTGGTTTGGCCTTTATCCCTCTTTCTGACAAGTAGCTTTAACAAGATTTTGTCCTACTGTCATCTAAAAATCTGTCTTAGCATTCTCTTTGGGCTTGATTCTCTTCTTACCTGCCTCAGTGTAAATCAGAGGTCAAGAAAACCAGTAGAGTTAAAATACTTGGAGATCAGAATAAGATCTTTTCTGTGAAGTTTAATATTTTGGTGCTTGTATTCCAAATTGAGTATTTACAGTCTTGTATAGCAATTTCTACCCACTAGGTTAAATTATTTTATCTTGATTGGCTTTTTACCCGTTAAAACCCTTCAGACATCTAAGTGACTTCAGATTTGTGCTGAAGTTTAATATCAAGAACTGCGTGCTTTCAGTGTGTTTTGTTTGCTGTATTCTTGTATTGCTACCAAGACAGTTTTCCTCAGGGAGTACTTAACTTCCAAGCATTTTTTAACATGGGACACTTATTACTGAATTGTTACTATAACTTGTCAAATCCCTGTCTATAGGCACTGAGGCCAGTGAGACTGTATTTATATTATGGGACAGAGGAGCATCTTGTCATCCTTGTGTCTATGCTCTGCCCATGTTCTGACCACGTATTCTGATAAACCTCAACCCTGTTTTTGTTTTCCATGAGAAAGAAAATGTGGAACGTGTAATCCAATGTTATTTTACATTATAATGGAATTAAGTGCAAAATTTTTCGTATCTCTGCTATGATGGTCAAGTGGATTAGAGAGAAGTGAGGGTACCTCTATTCTGCAGACACAATAGGATTGTAGTTTGAAGTGTCAAGGAGAGCAAGATGGCAGAATTGATACTTTCCACTAATAGTAAATTGCTGTGGATGGTGGATTTAGGAAGATTCATTTCCACATATAAAGGACTGGTCACCAAGGCCAGCTGGGCATGAAAGCAAGTAGCCATGCACCAGAATGCTTAAGCAGATTACTGCCTCAGAGTTGCTTGGATATGCAGAGGAATTGCTGTAATGGCTATTCGGTTCCTGATGCCTGTACCTACGCTTAAAAAATACTTGACGTGGGTCTGAGTTGCAGTCATATTTGTGCTGGAACAAAAGACATACACTGGGAGGTATAGCTCCTTCCCAGAGCTCATCGTGGGATGTCAGAGTTCTGTGTCTTCGATCTGAGTTTGAAGATTCAGGCTTGCCCTAAAGGATTACAACGTTTGCTAAATTGTCATTTTCCTTCAACAGGAGCAGAACAGTGTATTTACATTCGCATTCAATTTTAAGCCAATGCAGCTGAGTTCACTGATAGGTTTGACTGACAGTTGGCAACTTGTGCTTAGTATTCAATTTTGAAACATCTTACATCCTTCATTTAATAAAATCATTTGAATTTCAGATTGTATGAAATACCTCATTCAGGCTACAAGGTAATACATCTTGCTTAACATGTTTTCTATACGAATGCCTTATTTGGCTATTATTTTTTAAAAATATTTAATCATATTCCTACTGGGATTCTGCTTCTGTGCCTTTCCCTTCTTTAAAAAGAAGAAGAGAAAAATGGAGGAATGGTATAAAATTTGTAAGGAAGCTTTAGCTCTGACTGGCATTTTACACGTCCTAGACAGCAAGAGTTTACACCCCAGCGTAGCAGGTTAAGTCACCCTGTCTCAGCCTAGGAAAACGAGTAGCCTAACCAAAGCAATAGGTTTAGATAAAACAAGCAAAGTTTGTCACAGGGAGTGAAAATTGAAATTTATATGAATCAACAGTCAATTTGAAAAAAGTAGACAACCCTGGCCGGTACCGCTGCAGCAGTTCTGTTCAAGTCCACCCGTGACAGCTCTGAATGACTGCTGCCCTAGTAGCTAAAGCAGATGGCCCAGGGTTTTGCTGTGGAGGCACAGAAGTCCAGCTATGGGGAAGGTCAACCTGTTGTCAAAACTCAGCAACGTTCTGGAGTTTGAGGTCATTCTTGTTCTTTGATTGCACGGGGAAACCTCATCAGATGAAAGCTGCTGGATCGTTAGGGTGAAACTGTTCACTGGTTACTCACTATGTTAGCTGTTAACTCCCCCTGCTAAAAGCAGCACTTGCTGCTTTTCATTCATATTTGTCAGGTTGGCTGTTCCCAGGGGTGAAAGTCCTGCTATTTGTTCCCACTAGCTGTTCTTGTCATCAGCTGCTTCTATTAGGTTTTCGTATCAGCTGTTCTCAATAGCAGTTCTCTGTTAGCTGCTTCCATTAACTTGTTCCCCACTAATCACTTCCATTAGTTGTGCCTTCTGACCCACTCTATCAGCCAGGCTGCTGCCCTGCCCTGCCGAAGCCTGAGCTGCTTACCAATGCTTTTTAGAAAAGTTTCAAAGGTAAACATGGTCTTTGCAGAAAAAAACCCCAACAACAACAAAAAAAAAGAGAACAGGCTTCTGAACTCCCCCTCTGTCTTCATCATCTTTGTAAAAGAATTTGCAACATCCTCTTTGATCACAATTTTTATGCAAATACAATAGTTGGTTAGAGTAAGGTTTCGTCTCTAGGTATGTCAGGCTTAGCTCTGTTGTCAACATGTCCTCCAACTTTCATTTTGTCCACTTTAAAACTTACCTGTTCTTAATAGAAACATTCCAATATACTACCAAACATTTATTGACACATACCGGTTGAGACTTATGATACAGAGGGAGATTACATTTAGTGGGTTGGGTGATCTAATCAATAACCCTTGTCCTTTAATAATCTAATACTCATTGGTCTCCAAAGTCAAAGGGAAAAATTGACTTAAAGAACAAAATCATATTTCTGCATTCATTCATGCACTGAATGTATTCAACCAAGATTTTACCATTAGACTTTTTCAAAATTCCAAAAACTGCTTCATGAAGATTAAAAAATCCTTCAATTAGAAAAAAACTCCCCACAATTACTAATGTACACATACTAAAGTGGCTTGCAACTAAGATGCCCAAAAGATCATCTAAGCTGAAATAAGTGTCTGTCAGCCTGGTTTCCAGAGAAAATGAGAGACTCTGCTTAAGCTAAGTCTCTTCGTGTGGGAGACAAAGCTTTCTTAGGGACCAGTGCAAGTACAAAATTAATTTATTTGGAACTAAGGAACCATCATAAACCTTGCCAGGCTATACTTCACATTCATGTTTCAGACTTACCTTCACTAATACAGAATTATCTGCTGTACATACAGTGATTTTATGTGCTAACA